>NC_079203.1:4409-304409 GCF_026745355.1 Beta vulgaris subsp. vulgaris
TCTATGTTCGATGACCCCCGGTACACGCCATTGAGGCATTTTTCGTGATTACTTAAAACTATCCTAAAAAGGCAACACAAACCTTTGGAAGACTTTGGCTTTCACTATTTGGGGCCCTTTTGGTCAAATGTGCTTTACAATGCCATTTTATGAGAAATCAAACATATTTTCACAAATCCTCCGAGTTAGTGAACCGGTGTACACGCTTGAGTGTTATTTTAGAGATTTCATAAAATCAAACTAAGGATCCCTCTTCTGGTCCCCGAGTAGACTTATTGGTCCTGTGTATTGATTTCTAGATGGTCGAAGTTCTTTCTGATACCATTTTTCTTAAGATTTCAACAATTCTTCAAAATCCCTATGTTCGGTGACCCCCGATACACTCGTATGAGGCATTTTTCGTTATTACTTAAAACTATTCTAAAAAGGCAACACGAAACCTTTGGAAGACTTTGGTTGTCACTATTTGGGGCCCTTTTGGTCAAATGTGTTTTACACAGCCATTTTATGAGAAATCAAACTATTTTAAAAATCCTCCAAGTTAGTGAACCGGGTACACGCCTGAGTGTTATTTCAGAGATTTCACGAAATCAAACTAAATGGCTCTTCTACACCCCGGGTAGACTTAGGGTTCCTGTGTATTGATATCTAGACTGTCGAAGTTCCTTCCGAGGCCATTTTTCTAAAGATTTGAACAATTCTTTAAAATCTTTATGTTCGGTAACCCCCGTACACGCATGTGAGGCATTTTTCGTGATAACTTAAAACTATTCTAAAAGTTAACACGAAACCTTTGGAAGACTTTGGCTTTACTATTTGGGCCTTTTTGGTCAAATGTGCTTTACAGTGCCATTTTATGAGAAATAAAATATTTTCAAAAATCCTCCAGTTAGTGAACCGGGGTACACGCCTGAGTGTTATTTCAGAGATTTCATAAAATCAAACTAAGGATGGCTCTTCTGGCAACCGAGTAGACCAAGGGTTCCTGTGTATTGATTTCTAGACGGTCCAAATTCCTTCTGATGCCATTTTTCTAAAGATTCTAACAATTCTTTAAAATCTCTATGTTCGATGACCCCCGGTACACGCCAGTGAGGCATTTTTCGTGATTACTTAAAACTATCCTAAAAAGGCAACACGAAACCTTTGGAAGACTTTGGCTTTCACTATTTGGGGCCCTTTGGTCAAATGTGCTTTACAGTGCCATTTTATGAGAAATCAAATATATTTTCAAAAATCCTCAGAGTTAGTGAACCGGGGTACACGCCTGAGTGTTATTTCAGAGATTTCATAAAATCAAACTAAGCATGCGTCTTGTGGTCCCCCGAGTAGACTTAGGGTTCCTGTGTATTGATTTCTAGACGGTCGAAGTTCCATCTGATGCCATTTTTCTAAATAGTTCATCAATTCTTTAAAATCTCTATGTCTAGTGACCCCCGGTACACGCTTGTGAGGCATTTTTCGTTATTACTTTAAGCTATCCTAAAAAGCCAACACGAAACCATTGGAAGACTTTGGCTTTCACTATTTGGGGCCTTTTTTGTCAAAAGTGCTTTACAGTGCCATTTTATGAGAAATCAAATATATTTTCGAAAATCCTCCGAGTTAGTGAACCGGGGGACACGCCTGAGTGTTATTTACGAGAATTCATAAAATAAAACTAAGGATGGCTCTTCTGGTCACCGAGTAGACTTAGGGTTCCTGTGTATTGATTTCTAGATGGTCGAAATTCCTTTTGATGCCATTTTTCTAAAGATTTCAACAATTCTTCAAAATCTCTATGTTCGGTGACCCCCGGTACACGCGTGTGAGGCATTTTTCGTTATTACTTAAAACTACTCCAAAAAGGCAACACGAAACCTTTGGAAGACTTTGGGTTTCACTATTTGGGGCCTTTGGTCAAATGTGCTTTACAATGCCATTTTATGAGAAATCAAACATATTTTCACAAATCCTCCGAGTTAGTGAACCGGGGTACACGCTTGAGTGTTATTTTAGAGATTTCATAAAATCAAACTAAGGATGCCTCTTCTGGTCCCCGAGTAGACTTATTGGTCCTGTGTATTGATTTCTAGATGGTCGAAGTTCTTTCTGATACCATTTTTCTTAAGATTTCAACAATTCTTCAAAATCTCTATGTTCGGTGACCCCCGGTACACGCGTATGAGGCATTTTTCGGTATTACTTAAAAGTATCCAGAAAAGGCAACACGAAACCTTTGGAAGACTTTGGTGTTCACTATTTGGGGCCCTTTTGGTCAAATGTGTATTACAGTGCCATTTTATGAGAAATCAAACATGTTTTCAAAAATCATCCAAGTTAGTGAACCGGCGTACACGCCTGAGTGTTATTTCAGAAATTTCACGAAATCAAACTAAATGGCTCTTCTACAACCCGGGTAGACTTAGGGTTCCTGTGTATTGATTTCTAGATGGACGAAGTTCCTTCCGATGCCATTTTTCTAGAGATTTGAATAATTCTTTAAATTCTCTATGTTCGTTGACCCCCGATACGCGCATGTGATGCATTTTTCGTGATAACGTAAAACTATTCTGAAAAGGAAACACGAAACCTTTGGATGACTTTGGCATTCACTATTTGGGGCCCTTTTGGTCAATTGTGCTTTACAGTGCCATTTAATGAGAAATCAAACATATTTTCAAAAATGCTCTAAGTTAGTGAACCGGGGTACACGCCTGAGTGTTATTTCGGAGATTTCATAAAATCAAACTAAGGATGCCTCTTCTGGTCCCCGAGTAGACTTAGGGTTCCTGTGTATTGATTTCTAGACTATCGAAGTTCTGTCCGATGCCATTTTTCTAAATATTTCATCAATTCTTTAAAATCTCTATGTTCGGTGATCCCCGGTACACGCCTGAAAGGCATTTTTCGTTATTACTTAAAACTATTCTAAAAAGGCAACACGAAACCTTTTGAAGACTTTTGCTTTCACTATTTGGGCCCTTTTGGTCAAATGTGCTTTACAGTGCCATTTTATGATAAATCAAACATATTTTAAAAATCCTCCAGTTAGTGAACGGGGTACACGCGAGTGTTATTTCAGAGATTTATAAAATCAAACTAAGGATGCTTTTGGTCCCGAGTAGACTTAGGGTTCCTGTGTATTGATTTCTAGACTGGCGAAGTTCCTTCTGATGCCATTTTCTAAAATTTCACAATTCTTTAAAATCTCTATGTTCGTGACCCCCGGTACACGCCGTGAGGCATTTTTCGTATTACTTAAAACTATCCTAAAAAGGACACAGAAACCTTTGGAAGACTTTGGCTTTCACTACTATTTGGGGCCTTTGGTCAAATGTGCTTTACAGTGCCATTTTATGAGAAATCAAAATATTTTCAAAAATCCTCCAGTTAGTGAACCGGGGTACAGCCTGAGTGTTTTTTGAGATTTCATAAAATCAAACTAAGGATGCTCTTCTGGTCCGAGTAGACTTAGGGTTCCAGTGTATTGATTTCTTGACGGTCGAAGTTCCTTCTGATGCCATTTTTCTAAATTTCATCAATTCTTTAAAATATATATGTTTTGTGACCCCCGTTACACGCCTGTGAGGAATTTTTCGTTATTACTTTAAGTTATCCTAAAAAGGCAACACGAAACCTTTGGAAGACTTTGGCTTTCACTATTGGGGCCTTTGGTCAAATGTGCTTTACAGTCCATTTTATGAGAATCAAAATATTTTCAAAAATCCTCCAGTTAGTGAACCGGGTACACGCCTGAGAGTTATTTCAGAGATTTCACAAAATCAAACTTAGGATGTGGCTTGTGGTTCCCGAGTAGACTTAGGTTTCCTGTGTATTGATTTCTAGCAGTCGAAGTTCCATTTGATGCCATTTTTCTAAATATTTAATAAATTCTTTAAAATCTCTATGTTCAGTGACCCCCGGTACACGCCTGTGAGGCATTTTTCGTTATTACTTAAAACTATCCTAAAAAGGCAACACGAAACCTTTGGAAGACTTTGGCTTTCACTATTTGGGGCCCTTTTGGTCAAATGTGCTTTACAGTGCCATTTTAAGAAATCAAAGATATTTTCAAAAATCCTCCAAGTTAGTGAACCGGGGTACACGCCTGAGTGTTATTTCACAGATTTCATAAAATCAAACTAAGGAATCCTCTTCTGGTCCCCGAGTAGACTTAGGGTTCCTGTGTATTGATTTCTAGACGGTCGAAGTTCCTTCTGATGCCATTTTTCTAAATATTTCAACAATTCTTTAAAATCTCTATGTTCAGTGACCCCCGGTACACGCATGTGAGGCATTTTTCGTGATTACTTAAAACTATCCTAAAAAGGCAACAAGAAACCTTTGGAAGACTTTGGCTTTCACTATTTGGGGCCCTTTTGGTCAAATGTGCTTTACAGTGCCATTTTATGAGAAATCAAACATATTTTAAAAATCCTCCGAGTTAGTGAACCGGGGTACACGCCTGAGTGTTATTTCAGAGATTTTATAAAATCAAACTAAGGATGCCTTCTGGTCACCGAGTAGACTTAGGGTTCCTGTGTATTGATTTTTAGACGGTCGAATTCCTTTGATGCCATTTTTCTAAAGATTTCAACAATTCTTTAAAATCTCTATGTTCGATGACCCCCGGTACATGCCTGTGAGGCATTTTTCGTGATTACTTAAAACTATCCCAAAAAGGCAACACGAAACCTTTGGAAGACTTTGGGTTTCACTATTTGGGGCCCTATTGGTCAGATGTGCTTTACAGTGCCATTTTATGAGAAATCAAAGATATTTTCAAAAATCCTCCAAGTTAGTGAACCGGGGTACACGCCTGAGTGTTATTTCAGAGATTTCATAAAATCAAACTAAGGATGCGTCTTGTGGTCCCCGAGTAGACTTAGGGTTCCTGTGTATTGATTTCTAGATGGTCGAAGTTCCGTCTGATGCCATTTTTCTAAATATTTCATCAATTCTTTTAAATCTCTATGTTCGGTGACCCACGGTACACGTCTGTGAGGCATTTTTCTTTATTACCTAAAACTATCCTAAAAAAGAACCACGAAACCATTGGAAGACTTTGGTTTTCACTATTTGAGGACCTTTTGGTCAAATGTGCTTTACAGTGCCATTTTATGAGAAATCAAACATATTTTCAAAAATCCTTCGAGTTATTGAACCGGGGTACACGCCTGAGTGTTATTTCAGAGATTTCATAATATTTAACTAAGGATGGCCTTTCTGGTCACTGAGTAGACTTACGGTTCCTGTATATTGATTTCTAGAAGGTCGAACTTCCTTCTGATGCCATTTTTCTAGAGATTTCAACAATTCTTTAAAATCTCTATGTTCGATGACCCCCGGTATACGCCTGTGAGGCATTTTTCGTGATTACTTAAAACTATTTTAAAAAGGAAACACGAAACCTTTGGAAGACTTTGGCTTTCACTATTTGGGACCCTATTGGTCAAATGTGCTTTACAGTGCCATTTTATGAGAAATCAAAAATATTTTCAAAAATCCTCCAAGTTAGTGAATTGGGGTACACGTCAGAGTGTTATTTCAGAGATTTCATAATATTGAACTAAGGATGGCCCTTCTGGTCTACGAGTAGACTTAGGGTTCCTGTGTATTGATTTCTAGACGGTCGAAGTTCCTTCTGATGCCATTTTCTAAAGATTTCAAGATTTCTTTAAAATCTCTATGGTCGGTGACCCCCGGTACACGCCTGAAAGGCCTTTATCGTAATTACTTAAAACTATCCTAAAAAGGCAACACGAATCCTTTGGAAGACTTTGGCTTTCACTATTTGGGGCCCTATTGGTCAAATGTGCTTTACAGCGCCATTTTATGAGAAGTCAAAGATATTTTCAAAAATCCTCCATGTTAGTGAACTAGGGTACACGCCCGAGTGTTATTTCAGAGATTTCATAAAATCAAACTAAGGATGCGTCTTGTGGTCCCCGAGTAGACTTAGGGTTCCTGTGTATTGATTTCTAGACGATCG
The DNA here is from genome assembly GCF_026745355.1 of Beta vulgaris subsp. vulgaris. Classification (NCBI taxonomy): domain Eukaryota; kingdom Viridiplantae; phylum Streptophyta; class Magnoliopsida; order Caryophyllales; family Amaranthaceae; genus Beta; species Beta vulgaris. Next base: position 10,384 of record NC_079203.1, read on the forward strand.
AAGTAGACTTAGGTACACGCTTGTGAGGCATTTTTCGTGATTACTTAAAACTATCCTAAAAAGGCAACACGAAACCTTTGGAGGACTTTGGCTTTCACTATTTGGGGCCCTTTTGGTCAAATGTGCTTTACAATGCCATTTTATGAGAAATCAAATATATTTTCAAAAATCCTCCGAGTTAGTGAACTGGGTACACGCCTGAGTGTTATTTCAGAGAATTTATAAAATCAAACTAAGGATGCCTCTTCTGGTCCACGAGTAGACTTAGGGTTCTTGTGTATTGATTTCTAGACGGTCGAAGTTCCTGCTAATGCCATTTTCTAAAGATTTCAAGAATTCTTTAAAATTTCTATGTTCGGTGACCCCCGGTACACGCCTGTGAGGCATTTTTCGTTATTACTTAAAATTATCCTAAAAGGGCAACACGAAATCATTGGAAGACTTTGGCTTTCACTATTTGGGGCCTGTTATGGCTGAATTTTTTGACTGGATGACATTAACGCAATGACGTGATGACTCGATGACATGATGCCATCTGACATGATGACGAAACAACTATGACTTAAAGACGCAGCGTAGGACGTAAGATGGGAGCGGAGCTTTAAGTGGTAACGGTTCAGCTAAAATAGTAAGGAGTGTAATGAGGCATAAATTCAGCCGTTAAAGAGCAAGGATCATGACGTTGGAGCATAAATGAGTAAGATCTCCCATGATTGAAGGACCGAAATTAATGTAATAATTAGTGGATTTCTTATGTATTCGTTGAGAAAAAGCCAAGGGGGAAAAAGAGGCATACAAAAGGGGTTAGAGAATCATTATTCATTTTTTACGCATTATTATCGAAAGAACACTCGAGACAAAAGTACTTTTGTAACGTCAGTCACTCACTAAGAAAGACAGTGAACCATAGTAGATTGGTGGATCTCCATCCACCCGCGGTTTTTACCCACCTTCATTGGGGTTTTCCCGTCACCATTTTTGTGTGTTCATCCCCTTTGATCCCCATTGCATTCGTTTGTCGCATTGTCTTAAACATAATCTGGTTAAATCGTCCCAAACTTTAATTTCGTCGTAAGTGATAAATTTTAGCATAAACAATTTGGCGCCCACCGTGGGGCATAACCAGATCATCTACTGTTCAAAATCCATCAAATGGGAGAAACACCTAACCTCGAGGAAATGCAGAGACAATATGAACAATGAGTGAGCAAAAGCTGAAATGAAGCAAGCCAATGAGCGGCTAGCTACCGACTTCACGACGTCGCAGGAGAGAATCCAGAAATTGCAGGAAGAGTTAGCGTCGTCCAAAGCTTCGAAGGTCCGACGTCGCGCTAACCTGAACGACATCCCTTTCATGGGGAACCTTTCTGAGTCAGATAGTGAGGAGCCTGAAAATGACGAAGAGCCCGAGGATGAAGATCCCTTAAACAATGAAGAGAACGATCAAGGCGAAGAGAAGCGAATCTCATGGCGAAGCGCATGGTCTAGATCGAAAAGCAGAATAAGCACTTAATGAAGCTCATGTCCCAGCTCCCCGGGGTTCTGACGCCAAGCATCGTGGAGCATCCAAACGGTTATGCAGAGTCACCATTCGTCGAAAGGATGCGAGGGTGTGCTTCCCAAAAAGCTCAATCTGCCTACCCTCGCTGCTAATTATGATGGTTCAACCGATCCAGGCGAGCATGTCGCCCAGTACAAGCAGCGGATGTGGCAAGCGTCAATTCCTTGGCATTTGGTAGAGGCCTGCATGTGCAAGTCTTTTGGAGCCACGCTCACCGGTCCCGCTTCAAATGGCTCGGATCCCTCAGGACAGAGAGCATTGGCAATTTTTCCACCCTAGTCAATAAGTTATATGAGAAGTTCGAAGGCAGTCGTAGCCTGGAAAAGCAGACGAGCGACTTATATGGCGTTGTTCAAGGACCTAAAGAATTTGTTCGCGATTATTATAATCGCTTTAATAAAGAAATGATTAGCATTAAAGATCTTGATACTAAGACTGCTATTGAATGTTTCAGTAAAGGATTAATCTTGCGATCAAAGCTTTACAACCATTTGACGAAGTACCCGTGCCAGACGTTCGAGTAAGTCAAGTCGCGAGCACTAGCGCAGATGAGATTGGAGGAAGATGATGCCATCCTCAACACCATATCAACCTGACGTGCACTAGAGACCCCTGCTGACCGGATGGCTTTCATCCCCAAGAAGAATAATTGGCGAAGCCACCCATATAGTCGCTCAAATCAGGTAAACAATGTTACTGACGTTGTCGAAAATGCAGGTAACGATGCAAGGACGGAGTCGTCGACCTTCCCAGATCTAGACTCTTACAGATTTTCCGTCGATGTCGGAGGCGTCGTGAATGCTTTGTCCAAAACTGGAGCACCCGTTCGTTGGCCAAAAGAGAGCGACCGGCCGAAAGCGCAAAAAGATCAAACAAAGTGGTGCCAGTTCCATCATGACCATGGCCATAAGACGGAGGAGTGCATTGCGTTGCGACGAGAGGTCGCGTTCATGCTTAATAAGGGGCACCTTAAAGACCTCTTGAGCGATAAAGGTAAAGCGTCCTTCGGTAGGAATACCGCGCAGTCCAACCCTCCTGCGTCACCCACGCACGTAAAGGTAATCAACGTTATTTCTGGTGGGTCTGATGTATGTGGACTAATGTATTCCGCAGCCAAAAGGCTAGCAAGAGAGGGTACTCCCTCGTCCGCCGTTTTTAAATCTTGCAGGTCAGCTGAAGAACGCAAGCTCGAAGCAATGGCAATAACCTTTGACGACGACGACGTCTGCGACGTGGAGCATCACGATCGACTAGTCATATCCCTGACTGTCAGTAATTGCTTGTTGAAGCGGGTGTTAGTCGATGGGGGCAGCTCAGCCAACATCATATTCAAGAGCGCCCTCGAAGGTATGGGTTTGTGCGATAAAGATATTACTACAAAATCTACTGTTTTGGTAGGATTCAGTGGAGAGGCCCAACATACTGTCGGACGGAGTGATCACATTGCCAACGCTAGCCAAAGGCGTCAACCTGCCAACTAGATTCAACGTTGTGGATTGCCCGTCCGCGTATAACATCATTCTCGGCACTCCATGGATACACAAGATGAAGGCCGTCCCTCAACTTATCATCAGTCGCTGAAGTTTCTAACCAGATGGGGTGTCCAGGAAATAAAGGGCGAGCAGAAATCTGCAAGAGAATGCTATAGTTCGTCGCTCAAACCCCCAAAAGCGTCCATCTAGCAATTAAAGGATGGATCAACGCCCGACGCGCCCAGCGAGCAGGACGTGGATGAAGTGATGCTCGATCCATCCCCGATCGTGTCGTTCGAATCGGAGCGACGTTGTCGCAAGAAATACGAGGTCAGTTAGTTGATTTTTTGAAAGCTAACCAAGATTGTTTTGCTTGGTCCCATGAGGATATGACAGGAATCAGTCCTGACGTCATCACGCATAAGCTCAACGTCGACCCCGCTCATAAGCCTGTAAAACAGAAAAGACGCAAATTCGCACCCGAAAGGAATCAAGTCATCAATGACGAGGTTCAAAAGCTGATCGACACTGGAAAGATTCGTGAGGTAAAGCATCCAGATTGGTTAGCCAATGTCGTGGTGGTCAGCAAAAAGAACGGGAAGTGGAGAGTCAGCATCGACTTCACAGATTTGAACAAAGCGTGTCCCAAGGATCCATTCCCTCTCCCTCATATAGATGCAATGGTCGACGCGACGGCAAGTCACGAGCTTTTAACGTTCATGGACGCATATTCCAGGTACAACCAAATATTGATGCATCCGGACGATCAGGAAAAGACCGAGTTTGTCACTGATAAAGGTATATATTGTTATAAGTTCACCTTTGGTTTGAAAACGCAGTGCCACATATCAGCGATTGGTCAACTAAATGTTTAAAGACCAACTGGGCGACACCATGGAAGTATACATAACGATATGCTCGTCAAATCCAAGCGAGCAGACGATCACACCAGCATCTGTCGGAGGCTTTGATGTCCTGCAAGTATGGCATGAAATTAAATCCCACTAAGTGCACATTGGTAGTGTCGCAGGAAAGTTCTTAGGTACGTTGTTACGCAACGAGGAATTGAAGCCAGCCCGAATCAAATAAAAGCCATCATTAACATTCAATCTCCACGAAGCGTCAAGGAGGTGCAAAAGTTAACCGGTCGTGTAGCCACGGTGAATCGTTTAATATCCCAGTCGTCTGAAAAATGCCATCTATTTTATGACGTCCTAAGAAAGAATAAGGGCTTTGACTGGTCGCAGCAACACGAAGACGCGCTACAGAAACTTAAAAGCTACTTAGTGTCGCTGCCATTGCTGTTGAAGCCAAATATCGGAGAGACGTTGCAGCTTTATCTCGCGGTAAGCAATGTGTCCGTCAGTGTTGTCCTGACGCGGGAAGCAGAAAGCCAACACTACCAATCTACTATGTCAGTAATCTTTGCTAGACGCGGAGACCAGTTATTCTCTCATTAGAGAAGCTCATTTTAGCCATAGTCGTAGCTGTTAAAAAACTTAGGCACTATTTTGAAACACATATTGTTATCGTTATGACTAACTATCCTATCAAGTCTGTCTTGCGACATCCAGAATTGACAGGATGCCAATGAGCAAGTGGGCAATAGCACTCGGTGCCTACGACATCCAGTTTCATAAGAACAGCTATCAAGTCTCAAGCCTTGGCAGATTTTGTGGCAGACTTTAGCCCAGAGCTAGAAAAGATTGTGGACGACCAAGTCGCAAAGATTAATCAAGTAAACGACGACTCTTGGATACTGTTTGTTGATGGATCTTCTAATTTTCGTGGTGCGGGTCTTGGCATTGTGCTAAAGTCGCCACAAGGGGCAAGATAGTACGAGCCATTTGCTGTGAATTCAGAGCGACGAATAACGAAGCCGAATACGAGCGCTCATAGCAGAATGCACTAGCAGAAATATGGAGCAAAAGCATTGAAAGTCTCAGCGATTCACTGCTGATAGTCAGCCAAGTCAAGGGCGAATTCGCGGCAAAGGATCTAAAATGGCCATGTACTTAGAAATAGCTCAGCGTAAAAGTAAAGTGTTTAATTCATTTGACATTTTGCAGATACCAAGGACCAGAATACGCAAGCGGATGCATTGGCCAATCTCGGATCTTCTTTAAGGGACATTTCGTTTACGTCCGTCCCTATAGTTCATTTGGCAAATCCTGCTATCGCTGGGAGAGTTGGGGACGTTGTCACGACGACGGTCGAACGGCTTCAAGACAACCATGAGGTCGTCAGTAACATCGATAAGGCAGAAGCACGTAGAATTCGGTTCAAAGCGTCGCGATACATACTCATTCAAGGAGTACTGTTCAAAAAATCTGCCGCAGGCCTTTACCTGCATTGTTTGGAGAAGGATCAGTGGGGGCAAGTCCTGAAGGTCATGCATGAAGGCACTTGTGGAAATCACTCTGGAGGACGCAGTTTATCCAACAGAGTGTTGCGCATGGATACTATTGGCCAACAATGAAAAAGACACAATAAGGTATGTCGCCAAGTGCAATAGCTGTCAATGACATGCAGGTATGACGCATAAACCTTGTGAAGTTTTGCATCCTACTCTAACACCCTGGCCTTTCATGAGATGGGGAATGGACATAATAGATAAGTTACCCCCAGCCCCAGGCCAGAAGGTCTTTATGCTGACACTAACTGACTACTTTTCTAAATGGATTGAAGCAGGTTCTTTTCAACAGGTACGTGACTAGGAAGTGATTTCTTTTATATAACTAACATTATTTGCAGGTTGGTGTTCCGTCGAGATAGTATGCGACAATGGGTTGCAATTCATTAGCAACGAGACAAGACGTTTCTGCACGATGGAGCATAACGGTTAACGTCAACACCAAGATACCCGCAAGCCAATGGACAGGCTGAGTCCAGTAACAAGACGATCATTGACTCTTTAAGAAGCGACTCACAGCCAAGAAGGGTAAATGGCGGAGGCGTTGCCTTCCATCTTATGGCTAATCGCACGACACCGCACACTGCGACTGGACAAACACCATTCTCACTAGTATATGGTTGCGAGGTTGTCCTGCCTTCAGAAGTGAGCGTCCCGACTGCGAGATGTAGTCTAGCGACGGAGCGACAGAACTGCGATGAACTTGTGAACGACCTAGATATCATCGAGTCATCACGTCGTTGCGTCAATGTCATCCTGTCAAAAAATTCAGCCATAATATCTGCGTCGCTAACTGTTAGCGACCTTAGCGTTCTCTCACTGTGTGTTGTTGACTTTCAGGGAAGTCACTCCCGTCTGTTCCGATACAGTGCGACGATCTTTACGACGCGACAAGTAGACTTACATATTATTATACAATAGAACAAGAGGCGGCGGTCGTCACTATTCAAAGTCTTTCGATCTTCTCCTACCCCAGCTAAACGTTACAACCGGGGAACTACCATTTCAAAGCCACAACTGTTTGCGACGTTCCATTTATTTTTCTGGCAATCGCACGTAAGTGTTTATATATTTCCTATGTGTATTCTAAGTTGCTGAGTCCAAACGTTACGTCTAAACGACCAATGAAGGCTTACAAAGCGCCTGACTATTCTCTAGAAACGTCAGAATAACGACTGAAACACATGCATGTCGCACAAAGCGAAAACATAAGATTAAATTTGCTGGAGAACAAAAGCATAATTGTCAAAGTTATGGCCACCCCAATGGGGGACCCAAAAGCACAAACATAAGAAGTTATGGTCACCCCCGTAGGTGACCCAAAAAGTACAAAACAAAGAGTCACTCCCTTGAGTGACCCAAAACAAAGTTTGATAAAGTTTAAAGAAAGAAGGCATAATGTAAAGTGATAAAAAACTAAGCGTCCGAGATCTTGCTAGCTTCTTTCTCCGGCGACACAGCAACTAACGGAGTAATGGCTGGGACCTCCTTCTCAGTCTCTGGGTTGGGCGGCACGTCCGACGCAATGAACCCGGCGCAAGACGGAGCATTCTCATCCACCTTTGATGAAGAATCCACCGTCGCAGCCAAGTCTTCTTCGTCCATCAGATCCTTAATCGACCCCATGTACTGAAGGTACAGGTCTATATCCTTTTGTGGCGTCCACGACGCCGTCTTCTTCATCAAAAACTGATACATGAACTTAGCCCTGACCCTAGTGGTCACCTCAGCCTCAAGAAGGTCCAGCTCATTCTTCTGTGCATCGACGTTCGCTTGGAGAGCTTCGATCTCCCGACGCGATGATTCTTCCAACTTAGCCGCTTTCTTCCTAATCTTCTCCGGCTCTTCTCCGTTTTTCTTCAAAGTTTCCCCCATGTCCTCCACAATCTTCTTGCTTGTAAGATTCCAGTTCAGTGTCTTTGGACTTCGCGTCCGACTCGGTCTTCTCCATCCTTTGCTTCATGGACATATGACCCTTCAGCAAGGCTGAGATCTCCCACTTTGCCATAAGGAGATGTTGAGAGGACTGCATAAAGAAGGGAGAGTGTGTGTCATTTGGTAGTTATAAATTATTATCATAATAACATAGCATCATAAAGTGAGTTAAGCAACTATACCTGAAATAGGAGCTCTAATCCATCCGACATCATGCGGGGAAGAGTGTGTTCCTTTATCCTTTCCATAGCACTAGGAAAAAGGAACCTGTCAGCCTCAGGTCATATGGACCTCTCCAACGACATAAAGTCGTTAGGGACGGTCACAGTGTACGAGGTCCCACTCTTGTCCGGAGGGGCCAAAAAATCAATTTTGTGCGTCTTAGACACGACATCTTGTTCGTCATCCAAGTGGACGACGATCGTTGTATCCTTCTTTGTCGACGTCGTCGACGGGGACACAGTGTCCGCAGAGGATTCCCTCTTGCGTTTGTGCAGGATTTCAGCCAGTGCTTGGCTATCCAGACTCCCCCTAGGGCGCGATTGTGATGAACCTGTCCAAGAGCGTTTAGTCAGTAAAATGAATTTTTCTGACAATGTTATACCCTGAAGCAAAAAGAATAGGTAAACTTACCAGATGCCATAGATGAACAACTGTCTTGGATAGCGAATATAATTCTTCTGAACTGCCTGTCTTCTTCTGGTTCTTTTAGAAACTTGTCACAAAGACTCTGAGACTCGTCGCGATGCGACAGTAACTTGGGATTAAGACCTGCAGTAGAAACGATGTAAGAGTATTGTTAACGATGCGACACGAAAGTAAAAAGACTGAAAATAAACACACCTTTAGTGTTCCAGCCGCCAATCAAGGACTTCCCAGCTTCCCCTAGCGATGATTTCTTCACAAACACATATCTGTTCTTCCAACCTCTGTCGTTCGACTGAACTCCCCCAACCAGAGGTTCTAACCTCGCTTTTGCATGTAGGGCTATTCTATTTTTGGCTTTGACCCTAATTTCATAGTATAGCAGTAGGTCGTGAAGGGTGAAGGCTTCTTCCCACGACGTCGTCACCCTGTCGATGACTCTCAGAATCCGCCAGCTTGGGGCATAATCTGCCCAGGGCTGATCTTGGTAAATCTGCATCAGGTCTCTTGCTAGGGGGGTGAAGGGAAGTCTTAGGCCTATTTTGAAAGGGTACTCATAAAGCACCACCTAGGTGGTTCGTCCGACTCTGCATTTCTAATAACAGTGTTGTCGGGCAAATTCCCTAAGTCTAAAAAACCTTAGCATGTCTTCTTCTGACATAGTTGACAGTTCGTCCTCATTTTCATTCCTTTGTTCTACGACTTTTTCTTTGCCTCTCGACTTTTCCTAGTTTTTTACGAACGTCCTAATGCTACGTCTACTAGGTGCCATGAGTGCGATTGAGGAAGAGAGAAAAAAATGCGAATTAAAGGAATTGACAAACGAAAAGTAGAAAAAATACCTGGTATTAGTGATCGTTTCTCCGACGGAGAGAATGATGGGAGTTATGGAAATTATCTTGCTTAAGGAGAGAGAAAGATTTGGTGGCTTGAAATTCTCAACCGCCCACGATATTTATGCCTTCGAAAATAATCATTACCTTGGGCCAACGGTTAGAATTAAACGGCTATTTAAAAAAAAAACTACCTTTTCGATTTGAGACCTTTGGGTTGCCTAATATAACCGCTTAAGTGGATCTTCCTTCCTTCCTTATGTTTTTCTGTAAGATATTTTCTATATTTGTTGTATGAGATTTTTTCTATGCTTTCTTGCTAAAGTATCTTGATTACATTGAGATATTTCGCTTGGTTTATTGATTGTCTCATGGTTTTTGTGTTACCCTGATTCGACAATTGGGGGCAAACTGTTATGGCTAAGTTTTTACAGGGTGACATTGACATGATGACATGATGACGTGACGATTATGACGTGAAGACGCGACGGAGAGACACGAGGATAAAGCCAGTTGAGAGACCATAACAGATTTTCTGAAAAAGGAAGGAGTTCAATAAGGCATCAAATCAGCCGTGAGAGCCGTTGGTGAGAGTAAATTGAACAAAGGAGGAAAGGGGATTGCGACGTTGGAGTGTAATTATGAAGATCTCCTATAATCAAGAGACCGTTATCTTTGTAATAAACTAGGAATTCATTAGTGCATTCAATGAGAAAAAGCCAAAAGATAAAAATACGGCCAAGGACATACAAAAAGGAAAACGAGTATCATTAGACGAGACCACTAGACAATTTTTGTACTAAGAGAAAAAGAGAGCATAAGCTGTAACGATTGTCACTAACTTGTAGCGACAGTCAACAATAGTAGATTGGTGGATCCATATCCACCCGCGGTTTTTACCCACCTTCATTGGGGTTTTCCACGTCACCATCTTTGCGTGTTCTTCCCCTTTGATCCCCATTGCATTCATATCTTGCATTATCAAACTCATAATCTGGTTAAATCGTCCCAAATTAATTCTGTCGTAAAAGACAAATTTTAGCATAAACATAGAATATGAAAGCATAAGTGTAAGTTGTTGATGCTTCCTGGCTTGAGAGAACCGAGCCATTTGCGAGCGGGGCCGGTCAGCGTGGCTCCGAAAGATTTGCACATGCATGCCTCCACAAGATGTCAGGGGATTGACGCCTTGCCACATTCGCTGCTTATACTGGGCGACATGTTCACCTGGATTGGTTGAACTGTCATATGTGGCGAGAAGGACGGGCAAGTTGAGCTTTTTAGAGAGCACAGACTTTGAAATTCTTTCCACGAACGGTGACTCTGCATAGCCATCAGGATGTTCGACGATGCTTGGCGTTGGTGCTCCTGGGAGCTGGGACATGAGCTTCATCAAGCGCTGGTTTTGCTTTTCGATCAGGATCATCCGCTTTGCCATGGGATCTGCATCTCCTATGTCGGGAGTCTTCTCATAATCATTAAGGGGATCTTCCTTCTCGAGCTCTTCGTCGCCTTCAGAATCGACGCCATTAGAATCGGTTAGATTTTGCATGAAAGGGATATCTTCCACACTAGCACGACGTTTAGCCTTGGACGCTTTAGACGAAGCTAGCTCTTCTTGCAGCTTTTGGATTTTTTCTTGAGACGTAGAGAAGTCAGAGGACAGGCGTTCATTAACTTTTTTCATCTCAGTCATCTCTGCCTTCATTTGATCGTAGAGCTTTTGCATCTCGTCGAGATTTGGGATTTCAGCCATTGGATGGGTTTTAGAAGAAAGTAGCTAATCTGGTTGTGCCCCACGGTGGGCGCCAAATTGTTTATATATATATGCTGAAATTCGCCTTACGACAGAATTAAAGTTGGGGACTTGACAACCAGACGTTTGAACTAATATATCAAATTAAAGGAATAATGCAAAGGGGAAATTCAGGGGAATGACACAAGGAAATGGTGACGCAGAAAACCCCAATGAAGGTGGGTAAAAACCGCGGGTGGAGATGATTCCACCAATAAACCATCGATGATCGTCGTTTCAGATGAATAACAATTGTTACAATTTATCTTTTTTATCGAAGTACAAGAATAGTATCGATGAATGCGAATGGCAAATAGCTTTTACTTGTATGCTCTTTCTCTGAATAATGCCGTGTGTTTCTTTATGGCTTTTTCTGTGCTTAAGTATTATAATTCTAAGCTAGGATTTTACAACGATTATTTTCCCTAAATCTAGGAGATTCTCCTTGCTATGCTCAACTGATCACATCCGCCTCCTAGCTTCGTGCAACTGTCGCTTGCTCGCAGCCTTGTTGGTCAAGCACGTTCAAATTGTAACCCTTCTTTCTCGGAACTAGAGATGGCCAACAGTGCGGGCCAATCTAGCCCAGCCCAACTTGTGGGTCGTGTGGGTCGGGCCAACAAAAATCCTGGTCCAGCCCAGCTCAAACCGTGAAATTGGTGTGTGGGTCGTGGGCCAGATTTCTTGAGCCTAGCCGCCTACTAAAAACCCCCAGTCCGGACCATGAAACCGGTCCAACCCGACCCATGAACCAGACCAGCCCAATCCAAGTAAATATTGAACCAAATGGTGTATATTTTAATCAAATTGTATATATTCTAATCAAATTGCATATATTATAATTCAATCAAATTTAAAAATAATGAAATCATTCATTGATATTAATATTTCTATATATTTGTAATTCATTTTAAAGATTTTATGTAACAATAATGAATAATTTCAATGATTAAATAATTTTGAAAAAAAAATCTCATGTCGGCCCGTCAGTCCGGTCCAGTCCACCAGACCCACGAATCGTGAAAACCGGTAACAGACCGGTGTGGGTCAAGATTTTTCAGCCCGCAAACCAGCCTGCCCAACTCATGAATTTCACGGTCCGACCCTGGACCGTGAAATCTTAGCCCAGCCCACTACGGCCTACGGTCCGGCCTGCCCAACCCGCACTAGTGGCCATTACTACTCGGAACATTAGTTACTTGCCTGGCTAACTTAGTCATTGTGTCGTACTTTCGCGGTTAGTCTTGCATCTTAATATTAAGGTCCTTAGAGCATGAGCAATGGGGTTGGTTTTGGTTGGTCTAGCAAAAAGTAAAGCTAGCTTTACTTAGCTTTACCATTGGAGCAATTGGCCCTTGGAGTTGGTTGGTCTGGAATTCTAGACCAACCATGCCTTGGATGGTGTGCATAACAACAAATGGGGTGTTGCCATATGTATCAATATTGCTTTATTGTTGCTGTTTTTTTTTACAAGATTTTTTTTTGTTTTAAAGTAAATAAAATCAGCTTATAATTTTTTAAAAAAAATTACATTACAACTATAAAAAAATTATCTATAAATTGAGCCTAAATTTGATATATTTTATAATATTTTTTCACAACCTACTTTTCTTTCTAATAACTTTCTCCGACCTAAAATTATTCAAAATGTATATAAATTAATTAATATATCACTAATTAAAACATAAATAAAAATTATCTACTCTATATAAGAATAAGAACATTTTCAATAGGAAAGAGAGTATATGATGGAGTATACCAAAAGTAAGAGAGAGAATTAGAAAAGCCAAGTAGAACTAGTCTAGCCATTGTGAGAAAAAAAAGATGAGTTGGTGGGAAGTTAGTGGGATGTAGAGATGGCAGTGGATCCCGGACCCGACCCGGATCCGCGGACCCGGATCCGTTTTTTCGGGTCTGGATCCTAAAATTATGGACCCGTTGGATCCGGGTCGGATTCGGGTCCACTTGTCAGATCACGGATCTGTACAATAGACCCGGACCCGAATCCGTGGATCCTTTTTTTTAAAAATCTCCACGTTGGCTGGGCCTCCTAACCTCCTCTCCATTTTATTTCCTCCTCGTGCGTCTCCTGTCAACAAAATTTCTTTCCTCCACCGGTTCCGGGCTCCAATTTCTCAGATCTTTCTCTCTCTTTCTCGAAACAACTAAACAAGTTGTCAAAATTTGTAGCTAAGGCAAGTCCAACTCTTAAATGTAGACTGCTAAACAAGACAAGAATAACGAGGCACAGTGATGTTTTGGGTTCTGTTGACAAGAAAAACGTGGCATAACAATATGGCATTGCTAAACCAGAAAGTTAATGACTAAATTCCAAATAAATAAGGGTTGAAGGAACTCAGATTAAGACTTATTGAATTACAATAAACAGAAGCAAGACATGCGTGGCAGAATATCAAAACTTGGGCAAAAATTGCATGTGTAATGTATTGATGTATGAGATGATTCCCTAGCATATATTTCACAAAAAAAAATAAGTGTATAAAATTTGAAAACGATTCATTGTCAGCTAAATGAATTAGTTTCAATGTGATTTTGACAGATTAGAATATATCCGGATGTGATGTAGTTTTCTCGAGTCGAAATCAGTGATCTAGCAAAGGGAGCAATGATACAAGTTGGATCCGTTTTGGACCCGTTTTGGACCCGGATCCGTAGGATCCGTCGGATCTGGATCTGGGTCCACCTTTTTTAGACCCGATGGATCCGGGTCGGATCTGGATCCAGGGTCTAAAAACGGATCTGGATCCGGGTCCACCTGGACCCTGTCCAGATCCGACCCGTTGCCATCCCTAGTGGGATGTGAGGTGTAAGAAGGAGGAAAGGAGAGAAAATGAAAAAACTACAAAGACCAACAAAAACCCACCCACCCATTATAGATGCTCTTAAGTCATTATGTCAATGTCAACTTGTAAAAATCAGCAAACATATATGTACCACAAAGGAGACTTTTATCAGCTGATCTGCAGACTCACTTTCTCTGCATCTCCTCCCTAGATCCTACCAAAGCTTAAATAAATAAAAAAAAATGGCGGCGACGTCGTCGGAAAATAAGGCATCGTTAATTGATGGAAAAGCCATTGCTCAGTGTATCCGATCAGAAATCGCCGATGAAGTTCGTCTTCTCTCTCAAAAGTATGGAAAGGTATACTACTTAATTTACTGCTCAATTTGTCGATATTAGTGTCAAAATTCAAATTCAATGTCATTTCCATCTATTTAGAAACTTTTGTTTATGCAGAGTAAAGCAATTTGTTTTAAATCGATTTTCATGGACTGATTTTATTTCTAGGCCTTTTCCCGTTTTTGTTTCTAGTATGAATTCTCATATACTAGTTTTGTTTTTAAATACATGCAACATTTTCTAAATAATGCATTACTTTGATCTCCAATTATATATAAATAGAATGAAAGCTGATATTATAAAATATGCATAATCAAAGAAGATCACACCTGACTATATTTTTCTTGTAAATTTGTGAGAGAATATGTGATAAGGTTGGTAGATTAACAGTGGTTACTATACAAATATTGCATTTATTTCGAAATGGAGGAAATATATATACTACTATTTTATTTTATTTTGTTTAGACTGCAAAATTGTGAATTTTATTGATGTATTGATTTCTTAAGTATGATCAATGCAGAAGTAGATTTACTTAGCACACTAAGCATCTAGGACACTAGGGACTGTAAAGTGGAATTTGCAATTATTACTAGGGTATTTTTTTTGGTGTTATCAGCAAGTATTGTAATGATAATTTGTGAGATTGATGGGAGATAGGTGAATTGGGAGCAAAAGAGTTGTTTTCTTCTGAAGTTTACCAACTTTGCCATAGGTGTACTAATTTTGTGTTGTGAAGACTAAGAATAAACCAATAAAAATTCCGTGGCAGATCGAGTGAGGCTTGTGTATACGATCATAATTGAGGGAAAAGATAGTGGGTTTGTTTTGAATGAGTTATCTCATGTGAATGGCCATGATAGTCATTCCCTTTACCAAATACATGTTCTAGGTGGTAGTGACTAGTCATTGGTGCAAATTTGGACATAAAAACCTAGTTGGTAGTGAAAATATATTTCCGTTGAAAATTACATGGAATTTCTGTTTATAATAAAGTATGCATGTACTGCCTTTCGCTTATTTAATGATCTTCTAGCAACCAAGCCATAGTTAAAGCTGAATGACCAGAACCCTTGTCAGTAAAGATATGGTGTAGATGATTACTTGAATATTACCTTGTTTATCCTAATGCAAGCGATCTAAATTAAAGGAGAGGAATTATGAATCCCAATCCATGTTGAGGAACAACGACTAATTGAGAAGAGTGCAGGATTCCAGTGGGCCAGACTTTTTCCTTGATTAGGCGACAATCATGGTCTAAGCCTGCTATGTTATTTACTTCTGAATTTGTTGTAGTTGACATGATTAAACTATAGTGTTTGACTGCCTAAATAGGCTGTGCTCCAGAGTCTAATAGGCTGTGCTACAGAGTCGAGTTGGAACTGATTCAAAAAAATTCCCTGTTGCTTTTTCTCATATGCCTGCTTCATCCATTTGCTGTTTATTCTTTTTCGCCATTCCAAGAATATATGTTGCGCTAAGTTCCACAATTTGTTGTTTGTATCCTCGCTGTTGAGGAAGACATTAAATCCTTCATGCTTAATGCGACTAGGTCCCTGGACTGGCGGTAGTCATTGTGGGCAACAGGAAGGATTCTCAAAGCTATGTTAATATGAAAAGAAAAGCATGTGCTGAGGTTGGAATTAACTCTTTGGACATAGACCTTCCTGAGCAGGTTTCTGAGCCGGAATTGATCGCCAAGGTTCATGAGTTAAATGCAAACCCCGAAGTACATGGTTCGTTACTCTTGAAAGCAAATTTGATATAGCACTTGCCACTTTTGCATATGGTATTTCTGTACATCTCTTCAATTAATGTTTTGTTTTTTTCCTGTATTGAAAATTATTTTCATAAAGATGGTTGTAGAAATATTTTAAATCGGAACTAAAGCAACAAGTTTTCTTCAAGTCCAATGCTTTTAAGAATAGTCATTATAAGAATGCCATCAGTGGAACAAGACTTGTCAAAATGGGGGATTGTTTTGTTTTCTCTTCTGCTGCTTACCCTGTGTTTCTTTAGGAGGGGGGGGTGGTAGGACGTTTGGTGTTGGAGTGTTGGACATTGCTCTAAAATTGTGAGCTCATGTGGCAACTGAAGTTGGAGGGCTCCAAGTGAAATGCTGGAGGAACCTATTTCTCACTGGTTTATGGCCTTTGCTTGTTTGTGTGTTTCTTATTGTTTGATATGCCCAAGAATCGTGGTGTAGCTGTTTTTCACATTTGCGCTTCTATTTCCAGGTATACTTGTTCAGCTTCCATTGCCCAAACATATTAATGAAGAAAGAGTTTTAACTGAAATAAGCATTGAGAAAGATGTAGATGGATTCCATCCTCTGAACATCGGGAAACTTGCAATGAAAGGCAGAGAACCCCTGTTTCATCCTTGCACGCCGAAGGTAATTGACCGAAATCCAAATTGCTTCTTTAACAATGTGAAACTTGTCATTGTTCTTTGCTGAATGCCCACTGGCCGGATTTTCTGCATTATTGAGATTCTTTTTTGATAGGGCTGTCTTGAGCTTCTGTCTCGAAGTGGCATCAGCATAAAAGGCAAGAAGGCAGTTGTTGTAGGTCGTAGTAATATTGTTGGATTGCCAGTTTCACTCCTCCTCTTGAAAGCAGATGCAACCGTTAGTATTGTTCACTCTCATACCACTGATCCTAAAAGTATCATCCGTGAAGCTGACATCGTCATAGCTGCAGCAGGACAAGCCATGATGGTATTCAAAGATCTTTTTTTCCCCTGTTGTTGCCTACTTCTGTTGTAATTGTGTTCTGTTGTCTGAGACTATCCACTTTTTTTCCTCTCTCCCCCTATCTTTGTGGGCTAAGGAAGAAAGAACTGTATAACACAGTTAAAGGAACTAAATTAACAACTTTCATCGGGAAGGGATGCTGTAGGAAGGGACTTCCACTGCCATGAAAAAAAGTTACCACCAAGAACAATACAACACTTGTGAAATTACTAATTCTCAAAACAATTCTTATCATCTAATACCGCATTTCTTAAGCATGCATTGGAGGTTGGTAACACCGCCAATCAGTCCCTTGCAGGTAAATATGAGTATATGACTTATCCATCTCTACTGGTTATGCTCAAAGCATACCCATGGTTATGATGTATGTTTTGGAGCAAACTTTTATCCCTAAGCCTCCATGCTTTTTGGGCCTGCAAAGAAGCTCCCAAGCAACTGGTAGAGGCCCGGAGCTTACAATCTTACCATCTTACTAATAATTTGAACACATCATTACCATGCAAAACTGTTATAGGTAAAAGAAAATTACTATTCTTGTAAGAATCAAATTTGAGGTTTTGTTAGCGTAGGAAAAGATCTACTTCCCCATGCTCTCAATTTTGCAATTACTTCCCTAATCAACAAAATTTTTGAGTTCTACTCTCAGACTTGTCACTTGTCAGACAATACTTATTAAACAAATCTCACCCATAAGGGATGTTGGATTGGGGATAATGCACATAAGGTTTATAGAAGAAAAAATAGAGAAAATGTAGGCGGATGGAGGCTGTGATAGATGAGTCTAAGTATTCATTGTATAAGGCAGGGGTATTATTACCTTTAATTTGGGGGTAATTAGCTAGCCACCAATCACCATCCCCTAGGGGTAATGTATTACCCCCAAACTGAGTATAGTAGTTCCCCTCTTCCATCTCTACTCTTTGCAGTATCTACATCATCTCTTCCACTACCACCTAACTAATCTTCATCTTCTTCATTGTCTCCATTGCCCATAGTGTTTATCTCTGGCAAACTATTAATATATATTGCAAGCAACTTTAAAAGAGCTTTTCTTCTGCTCAGTTCCACCAGCTATATAATGTGCTATCTTCCCCTGAAGAAAGTTTAATATTCATTGATTGTTCTGTTATGCTTTCTATGTGTGTAAGATTCATTGATTGTTCTGTTATGCTCTGTGTGTGTGTATTTGTACGTGTGCATGTTTGATTTAATCTTCCTCATAATCAGATTAAAGGTGACTGGATAAAGCCTGGTGCTGCTGTGATTGATGTGGGGACAAATGCAGTGGATGATCCGAGTAAGAAGGCAGGCTACCGGCTGGTGGGGGATGTCGATTTCCATGAAGTGAGTAAAGTAGCAGGATGGATAACGCCTGTCCCTGGAGGTGTTGGTCCCATGACTGTAGCCATGCTACTTAGAAATACCTTGGATGGCGCCAAACATGTGATCGAGCAGTGAAGGCTCCTTCCTTTCCTATGAAGGGCATGTTCTATGATATTCTCCCATTTAAGAGTTTGTACAAGTTTGAGTGTAAGAAGTATATGGTTCAGGTCTTTGCTTCTCTGGATTTTGATCATGTTGAAAATACTCTCTTCAAAGAATACCTCTGATTAGGATGTTGCTTTTTAGATCGATATGGATCAATATTTAGTTGGGGGAATTATTTTGTCATTTCTGATGAATGTGATATAGATTTTGGTGTATGTCTTTTTTTGCTATCCGTCTCGGCAACTCTCAGATAGGAAAAAAGATAACATGAACAATTGGAACTTTCAATCATCATCTTAAATTAATTCCACTTATGGAATTACTCATTGTAAGTATTTAACTAGTTTTTAGTCCCGGACAATTTCTCGGGTTATTAACATCTATATAATAACTAGTTTTTAGTCACGTGTGTCTTTATTGAAAAAAAAAATATGCGCTGATGCCCAGCCCCCAGGCTCGAACCAGTGACCTTATGTAAGGATTCCCATGTAACCACCATCTGATCTAACGTTTTTTATTGATTCATGTTTCCATAAATTTAGATTAACGTTTTAATGAATAACGTTAGTTTCAACACTTACTTTAAAAGTTCCACGCTTCCATTCATCTCCTGTAAAGGTCAGATTTCGGAGGGCAACGCCATAAAGTTTAGTGAAATTGTTAATCTTAGCAAAATAAACCCAAATTAATTCACGAATCACTCCTAAATCCTCCACTTAGTATTCTCATTGTACATTAAGTTCAATTATACATTCAATTATTGCATAATTTTGTACTAAAATACTCCCCTCTCTCTATATATATAACAATTAGGGTTAATTTATGATCCTTAAACTTTTGTTGTTCCTCTTCAAAAAGGTATTATCTAATCTGCCCTTTTTTAATTGGAATAGATTGAACTTTATTTTCATAGATGAACCTGAGCATTTTGTTTGCCTCACGTAGTTAAGTTTGGTCCCTGTTGCACTGAAACTAAAAGATCACATATCGCGCCTTCCCAGATTGGGATGGGAATTTAATACTTTAGAGATTGACAGTTTAAGGATTTTCAGTCTAAACTTTATCGCTAATGACTTCAACTAGAGGGGTTCCCATATAGCTTAGTTTATCTTGGCTGCCTCACAGTATAGCTCTTGTGTCCTAAGTTTATCTATGCCAACCATCAAGCTGATTTAACAACTCCAACACTTTACAGGCATATTTTCTTTTAATCCTGATTGCAACCAGAGGTGTTCATATTACATCTAACATTCAGATCAAGAAGCGCATCTACCTGATATGATAATTCTTCTTTCTGAATGATAATAATTTATCTGCTGATTTAGAAGAGGCACCAATCATTCAATCAACTATGCCACTTAAACATTCTGACAAGAGTATATATGTTGTTCCTTTATATTTTGTAGAACTTTTTTTTTTGTTTGTTTCGAGTACGTATACTACGATGAGGCATGTAAACTATTTTCTTATAATTTAGATTTAACTGGTTGCCTTCACTATAGTCTTAACTTCTTCTGGCTCATAAGTCATAATGGGGGCATAACATCTCTTACTACAATTTGGTTCATGAAGTGTTCTACGGCTGGGAGCAAGGAGTTAACATATGATTTTTATAGATTTAGAGAAGGTGTATGTTAAGAAGCATGACTGCTATGCTTGTACTACCTGGAGAGATTTCTTACAAAAAACAATATAGAGAAAGTGTGGATTGAGAGATCTTGTGACTCACTGACTTGTGAGATAAATGATTAAGAGTCTTTGGTACTGGGATCAAGATAAGTTATCATTTGTCACAGTTTAATTCTAATGATAGGTCATGTCTATAATATATTGTCAAGTCTAATACATTGGTACTCTTAGTTCAGTTTGAACATTTCTATATATGATGTATTGTCAAGTCTCAAATATTAAGGGTTGTAATTGCGAGATTATTTCTCATAATATTGATACGACTATTATCCAAGTCCTCATAGTTAGCTGGTGTTGCTTATTATATCTGTTATCATTGCTAGAATTCTTAATTCTTAGAATTTTCAAATTACGAGGTAGGTTTTGGCATTTTCACAACTTTTTGACAAGGCATTTGATAGTTGCTAAAATTACAAAGATAGTAAAACATGTAATTTGTGAGTATGGCTTACGATTACTGTCTCATGGTCTTAAAAAAGGGTGAATCGAACTTACAGGCATATTGTCTTGCTTGGTTTCAAGAATGAAAAGGTTTTTTGATTTTCATAATTTGGAATGTGACTTTATTTACTTTTGTATTCAGCTGCTTTTGGAAAATATACATGTCTTTATAAAGTATGCCTATAGTAATATGGAACTACTGGTGTACCTAATATTCATTTCGCTCCAATTTTCACAATGAAACTTAATGTATAAGTGCTGCATGGACGATATATTGTTTTCACAGGAATTGTGTCATTGTTCCAAATCAATATCGACTCCATATAACACAAAGAAACTAAGGTCTATAAGAGTGATATAGTTGATTGGATGTGTCCCAAAGCTTTGTACAAGTTGGTTTCCCTTCAATCAATAAAAATCTGCAATTACAATGACACCAAACTTTTAGGTACATTGTGTATCAAATTTTGTAACAAATCAATTAGCCATACTATTTTCCCTCTAACGCGTTGATTCTTAAAATATATATTGTAGATATTTTGGGGATTCTCGTACATGCATGTAAAGCTTTTGTTTGTGACGATGACGCAACCCGTATGCAAGAGGTTGTTGTTCTAGATAGAAGGTGTTCACACTTATATTTATTGCTCTTTTTTATTAGTTTCGTATTGAGTACTGATTATCGATATATTCAAATTTATTATTTTGGATACTATAGTGATTTATTCTCAACTTGAAATAATGTATTTTTCCATCTTCCAATGTTGATGTAGTTGCGTTGCTGTTAGATTGATTCTTATGAACCAATTTGTTAGTGAATATGAAAACGAGGTTCAACAAAGTGCTAGGCAGTACGACACACTATTGGCTTGTGGGGTGTATGTTAGGAAAATGAATGGTGCGATTTGTACACAAATTAAAATAATTTTCTTACAAGTGATAATAATGGTTTTCTTAAAAGTAATAATATTAATTATCTTTTGTAATATTTATAGCTGAGGTTTTAATTTAAATTTCATGTTTAATTTCAGCTTATTTTCTAATCACAGGAAGATACACAAGGTTATAAAACCGCAGCCCTTTTAGTGAAGGGTTGCGGTTAGCCGAAAACCGCAGCCATATAAGTAATAAAGGGTTGCGGTTTTTTTAAAAACACAACCCTTTATGGGCTTTTTTTTAAAATAACTTTAATTTAAAAGGAATTGCGGGGGCATTAAGGGTTTCTCACAAATTAAAACTCAATCTCACAAACTCAATCTCACGCCTCCTTCACTAGTTCTCCCTCTTCTCTCTCACCCACCTCCCTTCTCTCTCACCCTCCCTTGTCCATTGCTGCAACACCATGCAGCCAGCACTACAGCCATACCTCCGCCTGCCAGCTGCAGCCGTGCAGCAACCACCACTCGCGACGCTCGCCACCTCCTAACCGCCTTATCACTACGAAGAAAAATTATCACCAGCAGCCCAGCCCTTCTTTCCCCGTCCTCCTCCTCAAACTCCTCGTACTGCCTTTTTTTTGCCGGCGGCTTTATCGTACTCCTGCTACCACCGTGCTTCGTGGATGCTACTGCTTCGATGGGGTTTCCTTGCCGTGGGTCGAACTCCGCTCATATCTTCCTCATCGTCGAGCCCCGCTTAAGCCGTCGTCGTCGTCGGTGATAATTTTTCTTTTTCAGATCTATAATTTCTTGATCTTTGTTTTGATTAATGTTCATGTAATTTCAAATCTACAATTTTTTCTCTTTTGTATTTTCGATCGCTTTTTTTCATTTTCGTTCGTTTTTTTTCATTTTCATTCTTTTTCATTTTCGTTCATTTTTCTGGTTGATATGTAATTTCGTTTTTTTATTTTTCAGATCTATATATTTCGACTATAAATTTTGACTATAAATTTTTCTTTTTCAGATAATTTTTCTTTTTTAGATCTATAAATTTCGACTAGTGGAAAAATACATGAAGGGATGCGCTAAAAAAGGCCCTTAGGGCTGCGTATTCTGACAGCAAGCCTTTCCATAGCAACCCTTCACAATGAAGGGTTGTGTTTTTAAACCGCAGCCCTTCACAATGAAGGGCTGCGTTTTAGGCCTAAAAACGCAGCCCTTCCAATTATGGAAGGGCTGTGTTTTTGGGCCCAAAATGCAGGTCTTCTTTGTACAAAGGGCTGCGATTTTGCCAAAAAACGCAACCCTTTCGACCTATAAAAAAATTTTAAAAAAATTTTTTAGAAGGCGAGATGGTTGAGATGCCCTTGTAGGTGTTCTTGGCCTCAATGTTTAGAATTGTATGATTATGTATACATCTATGATTTTCATTAAGAAACCCAATGATTATTCCAGAAATCTTAGTGCTGAAATGAAAAAAAACGAACGGAAATAGAAAAAAAAAACGAACGGAAATAGAAACATAAATTAACAAAAATTAACAAAAAATGAAAAAAATAACCCTAAAATTATAGATCTGAAAATGAACAAATCTGAACATTGACGAAAATGAAAAAAAATAACCCTAAAAAAATAAACTAATCTAAAAATGAAATATGTAAACGAAAATGAAAAGAACCCTAAAATTATATATCTGAAGTTGTTGTTGTCGTGCATGTTGTTGCTGTGTTGCTTAAGCGGAGTTCGACCAACAGACGGACGAGGAACGACGGACGAGGAACGAAGAGCCGGACGAGGAACGGCGAGGAACAACAGAGAACGACGAACGGAGAAGGAACCCCGACGAGGAACGAAAAGCCGGACGAGGAACGACGAGGAACAACAGAGAACAACGAACGGAGAAGGAACGCCGACGAATGGAAAAGGAACGAATTGAAGCCGGTGATGTGAGGAACGACGAGACAGAATGTGAGAGAGAAATGAGATGGGGGTGAAAGAGAAGCCCTCCCAGTGCTTTTTGTGAGTTGAGGAGGTGAAATGGGAGGAGAAAGGGGGAGCGACATAATGAAAGAATTGGAGGGAGTATAGGGGGATAGGGCAAATAGAATAATAAAGAATTTAAGGCCCAATAGGGCTGCGCTTGACTAAAAAACGCAGCTCTTCTTACAGTTAGAAGGGCTGCGTTTTTTAGTCAATCGCAGCCCTTTATCTAAAGGGTTGCGCTTTTCTTTAAAAATGCAGCCCTTCTGTAAAAAAAAGGGCTTCGTTTTATTTAAAATCGTAGCCCTACAATAAAGAAGGGATGCATTTTGAAAAATATGCAGTCCTTCCAACGCAGCCCTTCCTTTTTTTTCCCTAGTGACATTGTTCTAGTTGATATGTAATTCCATTTTTTTGTTTTCGTTCGTTCTTGTTGATATATAATTTCGACTATTATTGTTTGTTCGCTTTTTTAATAGTTAGTGCCTTAAATTGTTCTTTTTTTTTAACTGTAAATAGTAATTTGATGTTCTTGTTGATTGTTAATAAATAATTTCGTTTTGTTTGTTTGTTGATTCGTTTTTTGATTTTTCCTGTTGTAAATTTCTTGATATATTTAGGAGTAAAAAAATTGCCAAAAACAAATTTTTTTTTTGGGTCAAAAGGGTTGCGGTTAGGCCTGTTCAGGCCTAACCGCAGCCCTTCCGTTTTTCTCCACTAGTGCATACTTACATTAGAAATGAGAATGAATTTTACACGTTATAACTCTTATGAATAAGTGATGTAACTCTAATGAAAAAGTGATGTAACTCCAAAAATAAAAATATTAGAAAAATAAAATTTTTTTGAAAAAAATTGGGCTCAAATTTTTTTAGGGGGCTATAACTCTAATGAACAAGTGTTGTAACTCTAATCCAATCGTGTGGTTGAGATTCATTCTCATTTCTCATGTAAGGAGAATTCTCATGTGATCTTGCCATATATGTGTGTGTGTGTGTGTGTGTGTGTGTGTGTGTGTGTGTGTGTGTGTGTGTGTGTGTGTGTGTGTGTGTGTGTGTGTGTGTTTTTATAATCATTGCCCCTGGTTAATAATCAGGTTTGTGTGTGTGTGTGTGTGTGTGTGTGTGTGTGTGTGTGTGTGTGTGTGTGTGTGTGTGTGTGTGTGTGTGCACTGGCGGAGCTAGTACGGGTCACGTGGGGTCACGTGACCCCGCGAATAAAAAAAAAAAAAGAATTTTTCGTAAAAAAAAAATCAAAAAAAAATCAGCAGCAAGCCAGCAACGTTCAACAAGAGGAGACTAGGAGTTCAGCGCGCTACTTCAATTTCCCCTGTATTCATGTCTGTCACTTTGGCCCACTTACAGATTCAGTTTAGTTTTATTAATGATAGTGGGTCCCAACTACTAATTTCCATCAAATTTTTAATTAAATCAAAAATTATTTATTTTTTAAAAAACTTTTCACTTTCTCCTTTCTTTCCCAATATACACCTCAGTATCTCACGCTGCAAAAAAAATTTAATTGCCCAGTTCAGGCTTCAGCCTTCACATTCACGAATTCACTAGTTCAGTCTCCTCAGACGCCGGAGTCCGTCGACCACCGGATTGCATGCCGACCAGGAGACCATCGTGTCGTATGTCCGCGCCGCTCCTCCGACCTCCACGGCTCCACGGCAGCCATGAGCAATCAGGTATTGAAACTTGAAAGAGTTTAAATTTTAATTCTTTTACATTATTTATTTCTTAATTCGTAAATTGTATATTTAAAATCTTATTTGGTTGATGTTAATTGTAATATTTGCACACATGTGTGAATTTTCGAATTTATGAAGTGTGATTGATGCACTTTGTCGGTTTGTTGTTAATTTTTTTTTTTAATGTGTGAATTTGTGAAATGTGAATTTGCATAAATTAGGTAGTGTTGATTCATTTTTTCTTAGTTTGGGATGTATGATAATGAATATTAGACAATGTTTTTTTGCATTGTAAAATTTTTAATATTGAATATCTTTTGTTTTTCTTGTGACCCCGCGATTTTGAAATCCTGGCTCCGCCACTGTGTGTGTGTGTGTGTGTGTGTGTGTGTGTGTGTGTGTGTGTGTGTGTGTGTGTGTGTGTGTGTGTGTGTGTGTGTGTGTGTGTGTGTGTGTGTGTGTGTGTGTGTGTGTGTGTGTGTGTGTGTGTGTGTGTTTTTATAATCATTGTCCCTGGTTAATAATCAGGTTTGTCTGTGATAATTTTGCCAGGAGGAAGATGAAGTGGTTTAATAATTGTGGACTATCAATAAATCGGGCATTGTCAACTTCAAATGCAATCCGGACTACTATAACGAGCTACAAACGAAAAAGAAAAGTATGTGATACACAATTATTTACGTCGAAATCATTTTCTAGAAGAATTGTACTTTTTCTATCCAAATTATTACTATTTTGACTAAAACGCAGGGAAAGCACTACATAGTGGTTGGGAGATTAATTGATATCGATGTTGATAGTTTTACAGGGTATAATGCTTGCACATTTTGTGGATTTGATATTCAACAAGTTAGTGAGCATATCATTTGTAGTAATTGTAACAAAGAAAAGCCTCCAAAAACTATTAGGTACTCTCTTTTTTATACTATTTGGATATAAATTTATAATTGTGTTAAAGTTATAATTACTTTTTATTAACCTGCTTACTATCTTTGTATATTTTTTTTCTACATTTCAACGATTAAAAAAATGCATATTTCTGAATATATGACTGTACTCGACTCTACCAGTACAATGAGTGTCAAGCTCTTTACAAAACAGATTGAGTTTATACTCCACTCAACTAAAGCAAAATTGAAGCATATGTTTGATGCGGTACTATATAATTTTATGAACTTTACTCTTATTGATAACATGACTAAATTGAAATATAGTGTACGTTGTAATTTTTCAGATTAATTATGTTATTTTGATTTATTTATTACAGGTGCATGATAGAGTTTTGCTACGATCCAAGCTTCTTACACGTGTGCGCAATGCATATATTTTCGTATTTCATCCTCTTTATCTATCGGCTTATATAGTAGACTATGTAACTTATATCGACTGGGTAGAAGAATGTGCATATTTATTTAAGTAATTACTATTTCAACTTTCATTAGATTTTCTTTGTTAATGGCCTTATTAATAATCTTTATCCATTTTAATTTTTTTTGTCTTCTCTTTTTGTAGAATGAGGAGCACATTGAATGTCCTGCAGCAATAAAGCATAATGAATCGCATCACCTTTTTAAAAATATTAGAATAAAAGACTCCGAGGTTTTACCTTAGTTTTGTTTGTTAATCTCTTTAGTTTATAAACACCATGAAGCTCTTTCCTTAGTACTATATTATGCTTGGAATCCCTTCTTAAATGCATAATTTGTTGTTGGAAAAAGTTTTTTTAAATGACCGATAACACAATAAATTACATTTAAATGATAAACACAAGAGATAAGTCATGTAAAAATGTTAACAGTAACATCCGGGGTATTTCCCAGGCCACACACTAGTTTTTATGTAAAAAAAATGTCATCTAATGTTGCATAGCTTATTAGTTAGAACTTTACTATATTAAATTGAGGTCACGTGGTCGAATTTTATATGGAGAATGTTTTTATTTTTTTTTAATGTGCATAATGATGATATGGAATGAAACAATAAAAGGGAGAGTGACACGTGGTGTGTTGAGTTGCTTAGAAAGCTTGTTAATATATATTTATTTTTTTTGGTAAAATGTAAGTGTATTACCAAATTTGCGCAAAAAGATCCACCAATACAACCTAAGATGCTACAACATAGTTTACTGCAACACCAGACCACAACAGCCAACAACACACACAACCAAATTAAAACAACCTACAACCAACACAAAAGAACAGACTTTAAAACAGAACCATTACATACACCATACTAGCTCAGACAGGTATTCACTGGTTGATGAAACCAACATCTATCCTCATCTAACCAGTTGAACTCCACAAAGCTCTTAAACCTACCATAAACATGTAACTGAATTCGTTTGCTAATAACATGAGGTTGCATAATAGCTGCATTCCAAAGAGCAAAATTCCTAGCCTTCCACAAATGGTACACCATAGCAGCAACTGTAGTATAGCAGATCTTGCTCCTCTGCTTACTTGTAAACTTTTCAATATATTTGTGTAGACTAGTTTTGAAGCCTGTTGCACGAATTGTTTTTTATTTTATTTTATTTCAAATTTTTTGTTGACATTGTTGATTTTGTGTTGCTTAAAATGAGATTTTTCAACACAATTGTATTTACATACTTCCTCCATTCTTTTTCTATTGCAATGATTATCACTTTATGTAATTTCATCTATTGGGACCACTTCTTTTTGATTAAAAAAGCAACTACAGTTGACAATATTGTCATTTATTTTATGTTAATAAAAACCATCATTAACTGCTCATATGGTGATTTACTTATCTCCTCCTCTAGTTAATTAAAGGGGTACCTCTCTGCTAAACTACCCTTTTTTTTTCACTTCCTTAAAAACCATGCCCAAATCCAGTGTTGTAGTACAAAAAGAATGGAGAAAGTATTTGTCATTATGCTCTAATTTTTAAGTTTGTTACTATGATATATAAATTGTATATTTTTGAAAACTCAATTGAATATTGTAGCTAAGTCTATTATTGAATAGTATCTCAATAATTGATATGACTAATTATAGTTAACACAATTTTAACATGAAGAATACCGGAATGATACTTGAAAAGTATAGAGGGTAATAATTTAATAGATGCATGATAGAAATAATAAAGAAAGACATAAGCGTTAGTCACAACATTTAATATAGTATAATAATTTAAGTTCAATTTACATAGTATAATAATTTAGGTTATTTATTTAAAACTAGACTGTAATCTTCCCTTATTCAAAATACCTTATATGTATTTATATCTATATTGAACGTTATTTTTTTCAAAGAAATTTAAAAGAATAACATGGCATGTTTAGATGGAGTTCTCTATAATATTCAATTAAAAGATTTGATTTTTTACTTGTTAAATAAATCTAATGTTCAGAAACCACATAGATCTAGAATAATTTGATGGCTGAAAATAATTTGATTATTTTCCCACTAATTTTCGGATTTTATCATATTATTTGTGAATTTTAGTTAAATTTTATGTTTAATTTGATTGTTCACGAATTTTAAGGACAACAATTAAATTTTTTGATTTTATCTGTTATAATAATTCAATAGATCACCCTAAAAATTATTTTCAAACTTTCCAGAATTTAATTGTTAATATTCTAAATTTTTGGATATAATTTGATTTTTTGCCTAATTTTTGAATTTTTGTTAGAGTTAATGTTTAATAAAGATTAACCATTGAAAATCTAATCTTAACAAACCTAAAATTTTATTTGAATTTGTTAAGTGATTAAAGTTTTCTGCCCTAATTTTCGGATTATAAAACTTAATTAAACCCTTAATCTTTAACAATAGATTAGCTATATTTATGTAAATTGTTACAAAAATTAAAGAGGAAGTCAACCATGGTTCGGTGGCCCCACGACTATCGGTGAAGCCACGGTGGCTGGCGGGAGAACCGGAAGTAGGCCCGACAGAGGGCGGTGGAGTCACGGTCGGGAAGCTGCCTTGAAACCACGCAAGTTTGACGTGCAATGGCTCGATGTTGTGATGCGTTGTTGCCCTTGCTGCCAACGATTGCTAGCGGCCTAGGGCTGACCGACGAGGCCGGCAGGCAACGCGTCGTGGGAAAAGACCGACGATGTCATTGATGTGCAACGCTGGTGCTCGTGTGACATGGTGGACTCGTTGTTGCCTTATGTCGTGTGTGTGGTGGTTGGGGTTGTGTTGAACCCAATGTGATGTCTGGGGTTTCGGAACCCATGGTGATTGAGTGTTTTGGCTGTTGACTCGCAACCTTGTGCTGCGGGTCAGCAGTCAACAGATTCTTTAAAAAAAAATTGGAAAAGCTGATTTTCTAAATTTTGACTTTTGAGCATAAATCAATTATTTCCAATAATGCAAATTAAGTTATTGATATTGATTAATGCCATATATGAATAAGTAATTGAATAAAAATAATAAAGTTTTCTAAATAATTTATAGCTTACATTTGTTAAGTTTCTGTAATTATTATGGAAAGTTTTATTTGCTTATTAATTGTTAATAAGTAAATAGTTCGGGTTTATTTTATTTTGATATTATAAATGCGTGGATGTTTAATATAATATGTATGATATTATATTTTGTATGTTTTGACTAGTATGGCCCAAATTAAGATAGTAAATACAATCTGCGAATCGTTAAATTTGAATGTAAATTGAATACAATCTGCGAATCGTTATTTTTGAATATAAATTAAATACGATCTGCGAATCGTTTGTAATTTTAAAATATTCATTATCTATTTAATTCAAATTATGTAATCAAGTAGGAGGATCCAAGGAGTTTCAAGGATGGTAATCCATGGAGATTCAACAGAAGATTCATGAAGATTAGTTATTTTCCTAAGTATAGGGGTCATACTAGATAATTTTAATTTATTAATTTCTTGCATTTATTTTGTTTAAATGCTTGCTTCTAAGTTTGTTTTGTGGTTAATTAATTCATGTGTTCACTATTAATTGACTATGTTCGTAAACTTAGGTCCCCAAAAGTAATATTGAGTTTAATTGTTTTTCCATACAACACCTATAAAGCCTTAGAACATGAGTAATAGGTTCTGCCAAGGCAGAGTGTTGCTCATATTTTCGGGGATAGTAGGGTAGGTTTTTGAAACTTACATGTTAATGCTTGGTTTAACTCAACAAAATCATCAAAAAACAAAGTTTTGGGTTTTGAAGCTAAGAGATAGGAGTAAACAAGGAGTTGGAAACCTCTCTACCAAGAATTACAATTAGTTATAATTAGTTGCAGTTGCAGTATGCGCACCCAACTTTCAAAAGTTGCACTTTGCTCACTCAAAGTACAACTCTGTTAACTTTGAATTTAATATATAGAAAAAGGCATAAAGTTGCAGTTTGCTCACCCAACTTTCAAAAGTTGCACTTTGCTCATTCAAAGTACAACTCTGTTAACTTTGAATTTAATATACAGAAAAAGTTGTGTGGCTAAAAAACGAGAATGGCAGTTATACTTTACAGGACAAAAATTTAATTCCCAACAATCACTTCTCTAATATATTTGAAACAAAATAAAATCAAGTATTTGATAAAATAAGCTAAGTTAGTATGGTGGTATAATAAAAGAAAGTAGGAAAGTACTAATTTTATTAATAGCAAAAGAATTAGAAATTTTCCAAAAATGGAAAATCGCCATGACCACACAATTCATCTTCTTCCTCAAGCTTTCTCTCCTTGTTTCCCAAGACATTCTAGAACACCTTAATTCCCAAGTATTCTTCAACATTAAGTATCTATTAGTTTAATAAAGTTTAATTCCTAAAATTTACTATAAATAGTATGCTAATTTCACTATTCATTTCTACCCAAAAATCAGAAAGTTTCAAACTCCAACTACCTACAACTCCGACCACCACCACCACCTGTCTGCCCCTTCCCCACGCGCACCGTCACGGACCAGCCGCCAGCACCACCGCCTTCTCCTCCATCCCCTGAGCTACATCGCTACACTCCTCCTCTTCTCCATCCTCTCTTTCTCGCTGCTCTCCCTCCCCCCCTAATCTCTCTCCTCCTCGGCCCCAAAAGTCAACTTCATCATAGTACTAATGCATTTTATGGATGAGAATGTTTGCATGGAGGTTGAAGGTCTGCATGTGTGGGTGGAAAATGTTCCAACTGAAATTGCTACTGCTAATTATTAATGTTGAAGTGTATATTTAGTGTGGAGCTAAGTATAAGTCCACTTTTAGGTGTTTGAAGTTAAGTAAATTGCTAATATAAGTCCACTTTTAGAAATAAATATACACTTTGCAGATTTGATGGAGTAATTAATAAACGGTTTTTCACCAGGTACCCTTGAGGTTTCTTAATATTTACCTTATACCCTCGCGTTTTCCAATATTCACTAGGTACCCATGAGGTTTTATAAAAATTCTTGAAATGCCCCTGTCGTTAAGTTTCCGTCAATTTCATTGGAGTTCCGTCCAAGTCATTCATATTAACCCAATTTAACTCTAATTAAACCTAGTTAAACTCTAATTAATCCTAATTAAACCACCCACCTCCCCAATCCCCCAAACCACCCACCCACCTCCCCAACTCCTGAAACCAATCCCTACCACCTCACCTGCTCCAAAAAAACCACCATACCCACCACCCTATCCCCTGAAACCCATCCCATCCACATCCCCTAGTCTCAAAAACCACCATACCACCACCCTACCCCCTTAAAAACTACCCCCAGCCCCGAAAATCACCAACCTGCATCTTACTCTCCCGCAGCCCCCCTGTAATCCCCCACATTTTTAAAGGATTTTCATAAATATATTAAGTTATTTATGTAGTTATATTTAAATCCAAATGAGTTTGGAAATGGTTTGACTTTTAAAAAGGGTTGACTATTTTAAAAGTCAACTAAAAATATTTGCATGACTTAATAAAATTGAAAATGTTTTAATTAAGCATGCCTTAATAAAAGCTTTAAGCATTTAAAATATTTATTTAAAAAGAAGTTTAATGGAATCGAAACTCCTAAAAAGATAAAAAGGAAAAGAGTCCTATTGATGATTAAAGTCCTAAGTTGATCATCTTTTTAGTCATCAAATAAATTTTAAATTCTCTTTTCCTAAATTCTAATCTTATCTCTTTTCCTAAACCAAAAAGGATTAGTCTTTTTGTAAATATCCTAAAACCCAATTATTTTATCCAACCCAATTATTTACTTCAAAATCACGTCCTTCATACTTCTCCCTCACTCGACATTTTCTCTCTCTCCTTCTTTGTGCGTGAGTTCATCGTTTTCTCTCAAAAACGTTTTTCTTCTCGCTAAGTAACGTTTCTTGTTGAACAAGAAACGTCACAAATATTTTCTTGAAGCCAAACTCTGCTGCCGCCATCCTTGCTGCTGCCTTCAGTCCGGCGCTGCCTTCCTCCTCCATTTGGTTGTTTTTCTTTACTTCTCCTTTAAGATTCCATTAAAGTCTAATTTTTATTGTTATTTTATTATTTTACATGATTATGATTTGAGTTATTATTTATTATGAAGAAATTATTTCGGTTCATATGTATAAAAGAAAAAAATTTCAGATTTATTATTTTTAGTTTTAATCATGAAAGATATGGTTTTTAGGGTTTTAAATCACTAGAAACGTATATTTAGAGTATAATATGAATTTTGATTGGAATACGATTTTTATATGCATTTAAAATATTTTCAGAAGTTTAGAAAATTTTATAAATGCTGGAAAGTCATAAAGTTAGTATTTTAAGGTTTTTAATGATTTTTAATCACTTGAATAGTTGTACTATACTAGGGATTAAAAATAACGAGAGTTAAATTATAAAAACGATTTTTAAAGACGTTTAAAAGGGTTTGGGACGTTTTAAAGTTGCTGTATTTTTTTAGTTCAAGTATTTACTTGATTATTTATTGTTGTAGGCGGAGAATTATAGTAGGGGACTTTTAGACATAAAAGTGGCCTACCGTTGCGTTTATACAAGGTACGTACATAGTCTACGTGCTATATGGTTAGAAACATGCTTTAGGGATGTTTTTATTTTGTAGTATCATGTATAGGACCTTGTTGTTCATATATATGATTTACTGAGATTGCTTTACATGTTACTTGCCTGTGTGCTACATGTAAACTAAGAATATGTATAAGTAAGATTGTTTGTATGGAAGTTTGATGCAAGCAGATAAGTTTAGTTTGGTATTAATTCGTGAGTGAATTAATGTAAGTAATTGGAATCATGTGTTACATAGATTCTTTGAGTTATTTATTTATCTTATAAGAACCGTGGATCTTATTTGGTAATTATGAGTTATACCTAATAAAGGTACAGTTTACTGTTGGCTAGGTTCAACAGGCAAGTTAGAAAGAATAAAAGAAGTTAAAAGAGTCTTGAATATAAGTTGTAACTTGTTAATTCTAAGATAAAAAGGAGTTTTGTGATTTATGTGATTATTAGTTATTATGTTGTGTGCTTGGTTGGTGTCAACACAAGTATAAAATGAATGCAACGTAAAGTGAAACGAGATAGGTTATAGACTTTAGACTGGTGCACGTCTAGAGTTGGACACTAAGGGTTGGGATACATAGTCCGCCGTGTATGTATTTTCCTAGGATTGGATTGATCACCTTTCCTTTTTAGCTCAAAGGTTCCTCGATATCGCAGGTCAATTGGAATATGTGTAGCTCCCATATCTCCTACTTCAGTATAGACAACTCGTCCCATAACTATTCCATTTAAAAGAAGAAATAAAAGTTTAGAGTCTAGTTCAGTAAGAGTCATCTGCAGTTTGTTATATGCTTATTATTATTATGTTGTAGTATCATGTTTAGGATTATTTATGCTGATATGTAGTACTCAGCTTTGCTGATTACGTGCGTGTTTTGTGTGTGATCATGGCTTTGCCTATTGATCCTGTGATGATCCTTCTGGTGAGCAGAGTCAGTATTGCATTGACATTACAGGTTTGCAGATGCATTGCATTGGGAATCTGGAATGGAGAGGCTTATCTTAGTATAGTTGAAGTTGTTTTCGTAGGGACATCTTTACTAAGTTTGAGGTTTTAGTTGGTGTGCTTTAGTTTGAAACAGTTGTCATTATTTCATAAGTTTAATAAAGTTGATTTTATTTAGTATTTGTTTTCCGCTGCAAAATTCTGAGTAAGCCGAAACGTTTTCACACGGGCGATAATGCCTGGGTAATTCTCTAGATTTGTTATTAAAGTATTTTCTAGAAAGAGAGAATTATCGGGGTGTTACACCCCCACCCTTTCCCTCACAGCCCCCTCCCTCCACCTTGAAATTGCGACAGCATTGGCACTCTCCCCCACCCCCTCCCCCGCAATTACTCCAGTGGCACACACACCTTCCCCCCGCAATTATTCACACAACATTCGTAGTTACAAAACCTAGGGTTTTCAATTTCACCCCCAATTCAATTCAATTTAACAGAGGAGAGAGAAAAAGTGGAGCGGCGAAAATGATGAAATCGAAACGAAGAGCGATGAGTAACAGGGGAATGGAAGAGACTGGAAATGAAAATCTTCACTTTCTGGATAAAGCGGCACATACTAGGGAGAAAATAGCTCATGTCGTTCCTACGCTCATTCTTGAATCTTTTTGTTCTCTTGATTCTTCTCATGTTCATGATGAGAAGGAGGGGGGTTGCGAGGCTAAGAGGGAGGGGGTTGCGGGGCTGCGAGGGATGAGTGATGGGGGTTGCGGGGGTGGGGGAGGGGAGGTGGTGGTGGGTTGGGAAGTTCATGTGAGGGTTGATGGCTAAGGTAAGGTGTGTGTGGATTTGGATAGGGGGAGGGGATGGGGAGTTCATGTGGGTATAGTGGTTAAGGTGAGGTGTGTGTGGTATAGGATAGACTCAAGTTGTAGTGTTGTTTAAGGCAAGGTTTGTGTGGTGTAGACACCTATATTTGGTCTCCTGTCCCGATGGGTAACGCGATAATGACATTTTAGGAACTAATAAAAACCACTCTATATATTAATTAAGCTAAAAGAAAAAACTAAAAACTAATAAAAATCACTAGTTAAGCTATTGTTAGATATTTTAAGAAATTTATCAAACCTAAGGGGTATTTGGTGAATTAAGAATGTGACGGAAACTTAACGGCAGGGACAATTCACGAATTTTTACCAAATCTCAGGGATACCCGGTGAATATTGGAAAAACGCGGGGGTACCAGGTGAATATTAAAAAACCTCAGGGGTACCTGGTGAGAAAACCGATTAATAAAAGTTATCAATTTCCTGTCAAAAAACAGAAATGAGGAGAGAGAGAATTGATAGGATAATGGGTAAAAAAAGTGTGGGGATTAAATTACCCCTTCATTACACCTCTCTAGATTCTTGTGCATTTCATTATTTTAATTAATTATCCAAAAATTAGTGAAAGTTAGTGGGCCATGTTAACAAAAAAGCACTTCGAGTGAGTAAACTGCAACTTTTGAAAGTTGGGTGAGTAAACTACAATTTTATGCAAAGTTTAGTACCCTTTAATATGCTTAACTCGCTTAAAATAAAACTGATTCACCTAATCAATTAGTCTAGTCTATTTATCTGAATTGGGAATGAACATAGTAGGGTTTGATTAGAAACTAGAATATGTTGTTGATATTGAGCTAATGAGTTAAACTCATTACATGTTGGTTGTTAATATTAGAACAACATAAAGTTGCATGCTTATAATATAAACCTTAATAAGTTGATTGTACTTATATGACCCATTTCTAATGTCTAAAATAAGTTACTATAATGATATAATGCTAATAAACTTATTTAATGGTTAGCTTAATGACAAGTCACTATAGTATGTACTAAGGAACCCTTTTATGTCAACTTCTAAACAAATCAATAATATGATAATGTTAATGGCTCTATTTTAGCAATAGACATATTTAATCTATTTAATTGATAATCTATGATTAATTAGTATTAGTTCTGGACTCACATAATAGTCTATAAACATAACAATGTACTTATAAAATGAAATGGTTATATTTTGATATGAATTGCAATTATAAGTATTCAATGACTCTATAAATGGAACTAAAAGAGTTATACCACTTATTAGTTGATTAAAGAGTCACTGTAATAAGTTAATAACGACTTAGATCCATGACGTTTTGTTTTATGTTTTAGGTATGGAAGAAAAGTTGCAGTATATATAACTATTATAATGAGATGAATTGAGGAGACTATATATGATTCTATAAGGTTTAGGATATTTTGTATGATGGTTAAACAAGTATTATTTTATAATGAGTAATAGTATAGTTGAATTACCATTTTAGGCTAATATTTTATTTGTGGGCCATACCCACAGGCTTAAGCTATGATTTCGTTGTCAAAGTTATGTATTTTCGGGGCGTTACAGATAATGTTATGTATTTTTGTGGCGTTACAGAACAATAAATTCTGGAACTTAGCAGAACAAATATTCTTGGAATGGCGAAAAAAAGAAACAGGAAATGGATGAAGCAGGCATATGAGAAAAATAGAGGTGATCATGGGTCGGGCCGCGGCCAAAAAAAAAATTCCCATTGGTCGGGCCGGGCCTAAATTCGGCCGAATTTTTGTGTCCAAAGCCCGCTACTTCGGGCCTAAATTAACGGGCTTTTGCGGGCCAAAATGAGCCGGGCCAAAAAATAGACTAAAAAATTGTTTTTGGCTTGCCCAAAGCCCGCCCAAAGCAAAAAAATACGGCCGGACCCGGCCTATGGGCCGAAAAATTCTGCCCAAAACCCGGCCCAAAAACGGGCTGGGCCAAAATGATCACCTCTAGCAAAAAGGCAACAAAGAATTTTTTTGAATCAGTTTTAACTCGACTCTCTAGCACAACCTATTAGACTCTGGAGCACAACCTATTTAGGCAGTCAAACACTATAGTTTAATCATGTCAACTACAACAAATTCAGAATAAATAACATAGCAGGCTTAGACCATGATTGTCGCCTAATCAAGGAAAAAATTTCTGACCTACTGGAATCTTGCACTATTTTCAATTAGTCGTTTTTCCTCAACATGCATTAGGATTCAGAATCCCTCTTCTTTAACATGGATCGCTTGTATTAGGATAAACAAGGTAATATTCAAGTAATCATCTACACCACATCTTTACTGACAAGGGTTCTGGTCATTCAGCTTTAACTATGGCTTGGTTGCTAGAAGACCATTAAATAAGCGAATGGCAATACACGCATACTTCATTATAAACAGAAATTCCATTTAATTTCCTACGGAAATGTATTTTCATTACAAATGTCCAATTTTGCATTACTAACGAGTTACTAGTTTACTACCACCTAGAACATGGATTTGGTAAAGGGACTGACTATCACGGACATTCACATGAGATAACATGTTCAAGATTACATACAAGTATACAATTCACTATATTTTCTCTCAATTATGATCATATAACTAAAAAGCCAAACAAGCCTCACTCTATCCGTCACAAAATTTTTATTGGTTTATTCTTAGTCTTTGTAACACAAAAATTACTACCCCTATGGCAAGGTTGGTAGATTTCAGACAAATACGACTCTTTTACTCCCAATTCACCTATATCCCATCAGCTTCATAAATTATAATTACAATACTTGTTGCCAAAAAAATATCCTAGTAATAATTCCAAATTCCACTTTAAAGTCCCTAATGCCCTAGATGCTTAGTGTGCTAGTTAAATCTACTTCTGCATTGATCGTCTACTTAAGAAATCATTATATCAATATGGCATTTTCATTTTCAACTTGAATTTTTCAAAGATATTGATGCACTATGAGATATTGCCTTTTGAAGTTGAACTTTATGAACAAATTATTTTTTTTACGAGAAAGGGAAAACTAGGAGATGTCTACACGAGAGACCCCCTAAAGAACCATGAGGATGGTTACAACTTATAAGCTTCAAGTACAAGAAAATTAGAAGAAAAAGAGCACGAAGGAATTCAAGTAGAAGCTCCGCGGCAGCACTCCTTCTCCCCAGGCTTAGCCGAAGACATCTTCTTGTAACCCGTCGTGGGGGTAAGACAAACACAACTGAAAATAAATAAGCCACCAAATCTTCTCAAAGGAACCGTAAAAACTTAAAACCACACTAGCTTACCACTAAACTAACAAAATAAAAACAAGAACTGACATAGATGGAAGAAAAAACCTAAAACAAATAAAAAAAGGAAAATAAACCAAAAGATGAGGACGACTAACAAACAACTTCTAAGCAAAGAAGAAATAAATCCCCCGACTGGAGCCCAGTCGACGATGCAGAAGAAGAAACGCCCTCTGCTTCGACCTAAAACTACACCGCAGCAAGCCAAAACCACCGGCTCCACCGCAAACCATGAGCAAATATTTCCAAATTGATTAATTTTAAAAAATAAGAAAGTTAATCAAAAGGCTAGTAGAACCAAAGTACGACTCATGATTAAGAGAATGGACTACTTGATAAACTAAGCCATAACAATGGCTAGATATAAGGGTTTCATTTTCCGCATAGATTGATTTGGGGGATAGGGTTCCTAGAGAGAAGGGGGGCCTCTCTCTAGAAAGACCTTGGATTCTTATTAACAAATGAAATCTATACAAATATATTAAAAGGTGTGCGTGATAATGTATGCATGCCACGTGACACCTCTGTTACTTCACTAGATTTGTCCAATCTGTACATAAGTCGTGTCAATTAACAAAAGTAAAATTAGCTTGTAACAATATTTGAACCCGTAACCTTTTACTATTTTTGACACAATTACCATCTCAACCAACTTTTAATCATGTTTTAAGTTTCCACATTATTATATTTGTACCTTTTAAAGGCTTGTTCTCTTTGGCATAAAACAGCTGAACTGAACTTATTGGAGCTGAACTGAACTGAACTTATTGGAGTTGAACTGAACTGAACTGAAAATAAACTAGGGAGAACAAGCCCTAAATGTTGAGTTTTCCTTAATATATTTAAGTGGGAATGAAAAAAAAATGCATATCAAGTTCGAAAACACAACACCAATCCGAAAAATGTTAAGACTCAAATACTAGTTACTTATATGAATATGTGGTTATTTTTTAATAATAAAAGGATGTCACTTGTAAGTTGTAACACTCATCTACACAAAAAAAAAAAAAAAAAAAACACGGAAAAGGAAGTTTGTAACCCTAAGACCCAAGTCCCTAATCCTCCAAATTCAAATTCGTAGAATTTGCTGCGGTTACAAGGGAAATCCGAAATTCCATATCCAACAAGAAGTTTTTTTTCTTTCGGTTGTATCTAAAGTGTAAGCAGCCTATCTTCCACGGTTCCACAGCTGGCCACGACCAGTCGTCGCCGTTGCTCGCTGGTCCCCGGAGCCAAAGGTAAGAGTCTCTTTCTTCAATCTATATATTTCAATTTCAGATTTTAAATCCTAGAATGTTTATATTTCAGATTTAAATTTTAGAATATATAAATTTCAGGTTTTAAACATCAGAATATGTATTAATTTGTTTAGAATTTCTATTAATTATAGTTAGTCAGTAGTAGATAGTAATTGGGTATATGGGTGAGACAATTGTTGTTCTTGCAGTCTTGCTTGATGTTTGAAATTCTTTAAATCATGGAAAAAGGTGGAATTTTGAATCTATAAATAGAGTTTCTATTAGTTATCGTTTGAGCAATGTGTTAATTGTTTTTATTTATATTGTATAAATAGCAGGAATTTTGAATGTAACAAGGGATTGCGCCATTTCTATGCTCTGCGCGGTCCCTTCTGTAAAGGTCTTTTCCTTTTCCTGTTTAGGTGAGTCGAAGGAACTCGACAAAATGACCCTGTAATACCGAGAGAAGGGGTGACATATTTCGGCATAATGGTTGCTAATTCTAATATTAAGTTATCCTGGTTGAGTACGCAAGCCTTTGAACATTAATTTCCTCAACTTCAAACAAGAGAATATTTGATATTTGAACATGATTGCTAGTTATCGTTCAAGGTTTAACATCATATATGCTTTTTTAAGTCCTAACATTATTGCTAACTTAGTAATTGAAACCCCTTTGTGAAATTTTTCTTAAGAATGAGGCAGAATAATGCATATTCCATTACCTATGGAGAATGGGTAGGTTTTGTTGCCATTGTTTTAGGAGAAATTGTTGAAGGCTTTGATATTCAAAAGTCAATTCCTACACCTTTTAAGGGTGCCCAGATGTGCTTAGTTTTTGTGTTATGGAGATGTTCAAGCTGGACCAGTGAAGAAGCTTCTCTATGTGCTTCAGAAACTTAGTGAGAGTGGTTTTCATGAGCGAGGTTCATATCTTCTTAATAGTACTTTTTTGATATTTACTGGTTTATTTTAATTAAGATCATACTATTAGTTCTGACTTTTCTTGGCAGTAATAGAATTGGTGCTCATATATAGTACCATCTTTGGAAATCTAGGGCCTACTTGCTTGGCCTTGCATGTCACAGCCTTGTTGGAAATTAAAAAAGAAGTAGGAAGTAGTAGATGCATTTGCTGGTTTTATGTTATGCATTGGGTTTATGGAGAGGGGTAATATAGGGGGTATAATATAACTAGGTTAGCTTGGAGAGTAAGTAAGTTAGCTCTATACATAGAATAGTTAGTGGGAGGTAGATGAAGAAAATTATCGAGAGTTCATTTTAGTGGTTAGCTTGGGAGTGTGTCAAGTCACTTAGAAACCTGGCAAATTATCCTTATTTTCTGTTTAATTTCCAGATTATCAGTCAAAGAATCATCAAACTTTCTTTATTCTTTAATATGAGATTCCAGTTCATTACATTTTCTTACTAGCGTAAAAGCAATTCTGTTGATGTATTGGGAGCAAAAAATGAGAATTGATAAGCAAAACATAGAAAGAATTGAGGAGTCAGGTACTTGGATAAGTAAATCAGCATTGACAATGTTACTAGAATCCAGGGATTGGACTTTGCATAATAGTCCAGCCATACCATCAAAATAAGTTCTCTTGTTAAATTTACACAGGTGCTAGCTTTCCTGGTAATAGCTAGGCTGTAAACTTGTAGTCTAGGGAAGAAAGTTGGGCGTGCGCTTGAGTACAGCTTTGTTTTACTGAACCTGAGCCATAGCTGAGTCAAACCTCGAACGTACTCAAGTCTCGGCTTGACTGGATCTTTTTGAATTAAGATTGTTTAGTTACATTCTGTGCGCTTGTACTGTCTAGAAGTTCTAACAATAACAAACCAACTTCCTTTCTTTATATTCTCTTCCTATTTGTTTTTTTGTACTGTCCTGCAAAGTTCATCCTTTTCAATTGTATTTACCCATTTTTGTTGTAGAATATCAATTATATTGGTAAAAGACTGCGTTCTTACGAAATGAGTACATCTATTTTTTGATGCAGATAAATTAGATAAATGGCGTCTGTAGTAAAAGTTCCTGTGAGTGTGAGTTTCCCTTCACAAGGGAAATTTGGAGGATATTGTGGGAGTGAAATTAGAAAATCTGGGTTTCAGAGTGTGCGTAGGTCATGGGTGTCAGCAGTAATGTCAAGCAGCCCTGCCCAGAATGTGGAAAATCTTTCTATCAAGTCTAAAAATATTGGATTGCCTATTATGGTATTTGCTCTCCTTTACTTTTATTGTTTCATTTGTCTAATAAACGATCTCTTATAACGGTTCATGTTAGTCGACGCCGAATTATTTTCGAACTAAGGCTTTGTTGTCGTAATGTTCTTGAGCTCATATTTCTTGTACTTTTGTGGTTGCTGCTTATTTGGTTCTTTTAATATATTATGTTATACCTTTATCTTGTATACTGCTTCTAACTATGAAGCACGGGTACTCCTCCCAGGCACCGTTTTCCGTACCGGGTACGGGTACGGAACGGGTACGGGACGGATTCGTCTGGGATTCGTACCCAAAACGAATCTGGGAAGGTGGGTACGGCAGCAAGAATTGGGTACGGGTGGTATGCAAATGGGTACGGGATGGGTACGTTTTTGGAGCTTGAGAAACGTACCCAGTCAATATATGAAATTTTAATGGGGTAAAATCAGATCCAAGGGTTTTGGAGAATTTAAATTCTCTCTCACCTGAACTGAAAACTCCTTCAAAGTTCTTCGTTGCTCCTTCTCGCCGGTCGTCTCGCCGGTCATCTCGCCGGTCATCGTCGGCAGTCAGTCCAAATGCTCGGCACTCAGTCCAGTCATACTCGAAATTTTCTTTGCTATTTAATTTTTCAGTTGGAGGAGAAGGTGAAAAGTAAGGGTTGTAGAGCATGAGTCATTAGAGTACAACTGTACAACATATTTGTTTATTTTTCTAGTAAAGTTGTACTTGTATGAGTTGTAGTGCTGCAACCTTCTATT
Source organism: Beta vulgaris subsp. vulgaris (assembly GCF_026745355.1). NCBI lineage: Eukaryota > Viridiplantae > Streptophyta > Magnoliopsida > Caryophyllales > Amaranthaceae > Beta > Beta vulgaris. The sequence goes on from NC_079203.1 coordinate 52,390, forward strand.
CTCTCTCATGGTCTGACTTATCTAGGGAAGAGGTTATGGGTGTCCAGGTCCAGCTAACATATTTCTTTTCTTTTTTTTTTTTTTTTTTGACCCCTATATCTTTTAATATTCTACGAAGGTGCAAAATTTATTATCTAATTTTAATTTTTTTTATGCAAAATTTATATGGAGATTATATGTTGAAAAATTTTAAGGCAGTATTATTTAATAAATGCATTATATTTTTTTATTTTTTGCCGAATCCAACCCGTACCCGTTTTCAGAAATTTTGATTTTGCCGTTTTCCGTTCCCGTACCCGTATCCGTCCCCGTATACGTATCCGTATCCGTGCTACCTAGGCTTCTAATCCTAAATATTTGTGACATTTGAGTATTGTGGTTGAAATTGCTATTATTGAGGAAAAATTGTAAAGAATAAGTTAACTTTGGCCAGTGTGGTTAAAATAAGTCAAAATTTTAATTAATTCAGAACACTCTAAGCTTGTGGAGGGTTTTGCTTTTAATAGGTTTAGGTGACCACTGAGCTAATAGGTAATATTTTTTTTCTTTCTTGTCCACCTCCACAACCCTTAAACCACCATCACCAGTTTACCACCACCCTTTAAGAATCATGACCACCATAGACACTTAAGCAAAAAGAGGGAGGACCACTGCCACCACCTCACAACCACCTCATCCAAGACTGGCCCAACACCCTTTAGTCACTTGTTCATCAGTTGAATCATCCACATGTTTTATGGTATATAAAGAAGGAGCTCCGGCGGTATTTAAATCCCCAAAATGCCCTCGGTGGAAGCTCTCTCATCACGAACCTTCACCGGAAAACTGCAATTGTCATGTCGCCGTGCATCAAGGTCGCCGGAAGTAGTAGGAGGATTGCATTATCTGTTGCCTAGATGTTCGGATTTCATTCCCCATTTTGGTTCATTTTTCTATTTGTGACTATTAGGAAGGAACTGAAATTGGTGTGTAGAGGAGGGAGGAGAGAGAAAAAGGGTTTTTTTGTTAAATAAATTTGGGTGGTGCTGTGGTGATGAGGATTGGTGGTGTTATGATGTTGGCAGCGGTTTGGTGGGGGGGGGGGAAGGGGAGGAGAAGAGTGTCACTGGCGATGGGAGAGGTGAAAGGGAAGAGAGAGTAGAGGGAGAGGGGAGTTTTTTTTAGAGAATTAAATTAAAATTTAACTAAACCAATCAAAAAGTGACGTGTGGATAGTAACCTGTTATAACAGGTTGTTTATATATTAGGATCATGCGAATACCCCCACGTGCTTTGATTATTCTGAGTTAATCGAAAGTTTGACTTATTTTGTGTAAACTGGACAAAAGTTGGCTTATTTCTAACAATTTTTCGTATTATTGATTTATAATTGTGAGTTGAACATGTAAAATTATGGACCTATCTAAGCACTTGGCTACTTGTTAAGATGAATCTAGCTAGAATGTGTTTGCGTCATGTATCAATATATTATACGAATGTGAGAAACTAAGAAGTGTCAATCCTAGAAATCAAACTTGACTTTTTTTGGTTTCGCACTGATATTCTAGTGTCGAAATAATCTGCTGAATCTGACTTTCATTGCAACTCGAAATTGAAATGTCATCATGTTTGTCACTTGTATGATTTATTATGTTGCTGTGCATGTATCTTATATTAGCTTGATCATTATGGTCTGTACGATATTCAAACATCAATTAGCAAGCATTGATTTGATTCTTTGCTTATTCGTTTCGTTGAAAGGACTGAAGTGCTTGACATTAGAATCTTCGTGAAAGGGGTTGGTCGCTTGACTGATTCTACTATACCATCATGCATGTCTAACAATCGTGGATGTTAGAGGAAGATGTTGGATTTATACCACTACTAATACCTGCTCATCTGTGACATTTCCATTTGCACTTGCAACAATTAGTGAAGGGAAATGGGTCTACTATAGATTAACAATACTTATCTTTGATTTTTAGATTTTAAAAGATGTTCACTTTGCTTAGCAGCCAAATAAAAGATTGCTATTCTTTATTGTGCTTCATTTGGACTGATGTTGACAGATGTTAAGTTTTCATTGCTGACCTTTTTCTTTTTCCCTCTTTCCTATGTTGTCAGAGATGTTATTATGTGGATGTCATGGCTGTAACAACATCATATGATTCATTTTTAGGCTGAACATCTCTTCTAAAGTTTGTGCTATGTGCTTCTCTGATTGTAGGTCAATAGTTGCATGGGCAAAATGGGAAAGGCTGTTATTGAAGCAGCTGTTTGTGCAGGCCTTCATATTATTCCTGTATCATTTGGTGCTCAGGAGGAGAGTGGACAGTCTGTCGAAGTAGGTGGTAAAGAAATTCAGGTCCACAGTCCGTCAGATAGAGAAGATATCCTTGCCTCTGTCTATGAAGAATATCCAGATCTGATTGTGGTAGACTACACAACGCCGGCTGCAGTGAATGGTATACAAAACAGATAAAACTCAACTCTAAACTTGCTTCCTATCACTTGAAGCAAAAGATAAGTTGGAACTGTTTGATTGATGAGATTGTATTATTTGAGCCCTTGGCTAGTTTGTTGACCCTAACAACATATATTTGCTATTATAAAGATGAATTTGTTTATATGAGCCCTTGGCTAGCTTGCATCTGACAATAACAATTATCATCTACATGTGACCGCTGATGATGGGATACTTTTATTCTATAAATACATGGAAGTTGATTGAATTTCTTCTTTCTGCTGAATATTTTCTTCCACTTCATGATTATGCATATTCTTTGTTCAGTTCTAGAAATATTTTCCCTGCTGAACTTTGCATTTATTTATGTATGTGCAGCATTTCTGTTTGTATATTAATGTTTTTGGGGACCGGGGGGGGGGGGATCATGGTGTGTGGCTCTATGCTTGGAGGGGTGAGGCTACGTCCCTCTTACGCTAGTTTGACTTGTTAGCAAATAAAGTCATGGGAAATATTCAGGTTTTCTGATTATTACTATTTGGTTTTTACCAGTGAAACATTGTGATTTCTACAAGCCCAGTGCTCTTACTCTTGTTTTCTATAGGTTGACAAGTTATATATGAAACCATATTTAGTAATCTTTAATTTGCCCTGCTTGAATTTCAATAACACCAACTGAAGTCCGTCCATTTTGTTTATGACTGCGAATTGAATGGATGTTATTCTTTAGTGCATGCAGTAGATAAATTGACCATTAGTGGATGTTATAATCTGATTGTCTAATGGAATCCAAGCTAGATTGCAAGTGCTGATGTACGTTTCAATAGGAGGGTTTATGAAGAGGGTTTGTTTGAGAAGTATCCAATCTTCTTGGATTTAAATCTTTTAGTATGGGTGATCATCTTGGCTAAAATGATATGCAGATAATGCAGAGTTGTACTGCAAAATTGGGGTGCCTTTTGTGATTGGAACCACGGGTGGAGACAGAGAGAGGCTTCATAAGACTGTCGAAGACTCGAAAAATTATGCTGTTATATCACCCCAGATGGGAAAGCAGGTTTTTCATTTAGAGTCTTGTTGCCTAAGCCAGTTTCAAAAACATGTATCACAGCTCTCTTCACTGAATAATCGAACTCTTGGTTTCTTAAGGTGGTGGCATTTCTTGCAGCCATGGAAATTATGGCTGAGCAATTCCCTGGAGCTTTTTCTGGATATTCTCTACAGGTACTTCCCCTCTTTCAAACCCTCCTCTTTGATGGACACTTTAATTAGTTTTTGATGTGAAAAATCCATCAAATGTTTGGATTGAAGATTCTCCAATTTAGTGGTCATATCTTGGCAAACTCATCTACAATTATATTTGATGCTTTAAGATTGATTTAATTTTTGTTGTATTATACTACAACAGCTTTATGTCATTCGTAGTAAACTTTTTTCGGTATTTGTGCAGCTAAGATCTATGCATTATCTTGTGCAGTGACCTTATTCTAGATGTATTTTAATAATAGGAGTATTACATGTGATGCGTATGAGAAGTCTCAATTATGTAGTATTTCAGTTGTGTTAAAATCCTATGTAATTTAGGTGTTTTAACTTTTAATTCTTAGTTTATTAGGAGTTTTGGTAGTTTTTCCTAATTCTAGTAGGTATAGGACTTGAAATCCTAATCCTAGTAGGATTAGAACTCCTAGTTCTGTTAGGAGTATAAAAGTTTAGTTTGTTCATAATTCTAGTTGAGTTAGAAATCCAAATCCTAGTTGGATTAGGATTCCTAATTGGTGTAGGATTATATTAGCATTAGGAGTCTAATGATAATAGGAGAATAAGCATAGTAGGCGTGTAGGCTTGCTTGCCGCCCTAAGTTGGAGCGTGTTCCACTTGGATTGGGAGTTTTTTATTTTTTTCCTATCTTGTTTTAGTTTCCTAGTTCTAGTATGACTAGGGTTTATTGTTTTCATGCCTATGTAAGGCTTTTATGTTCATTAATAGAATCAGATTTGTTTAAGTTAAAGAACGTGCATATTTGCATATGTTGAGCGCAAGCTAACACTAGGTTTCCGAGTAGTAAACCTAAACAAACAACCGAGACTTGTTTGTCCATGCTCTTAACCGTGACTTAAGAGTAATATCCCTTAGTTTCATAGTTAGTTCATCCATAAATCACAAAATCACAAAAAGAGTTCGAAACAACCACGAAAATCACATCAGCCCCCTGCTTATAGTATTAAATAAATAGAGCTTTAATCAAATACTAGCTACCAACCGTGAAAGCCTGTATAGCCATGCATTTTAGAATTTATTTCCCAAAAATATAAACTCAAATGTCCCAACTCCCAACACATAAATTACTTTAAAGACTGAAGTGGGTTTATAATCTTTTTTGGCTCTACACTTTCAACCTTGTCAGCAAACATCATACTCCATCTTTCTTTATTAATCATCAGCTTTTTCTCTCTCTTCCTAGCTTATCACTAAATGTTTCTATCACCGGCGTACCTCCTCCCCTTTCACCATTTTCTCTGCTCTCTTTATCTCTTATTTACGAACTCAATCAAAAAACGTTTCACTTAAAATATCCTACGAAAGGAACTAAGCTGTTTGTGCATGTTCTTGAATATAGAGAGCTAGTGAAATTAGGGGCAGATGAAGATGAAGATGATGATGAAGAAGATGGAAGGAAAGGTGAAAGAAGAAAAGACAGCAGGATGTGATTATGGACGGTTGGAAGGAGTAATTAAGAAGTGCAATGCATATTGTCAAGCAAATAAAATGAGAATACCTTTCCTTCTATCTTCTTCATCTAAGCAAATAAACTAAACTTTTATGCTCCTAATAGAACTAGGAGTTCTAATCCTACTAGGATTAGGATTTTAAGAGTCCTATTCCTACTAGAATTAGGAAAAACTACCAAGACTCCTAACAAACTAAGAATTAAAAGTTAGAACGCCTAAATGACATAGAATTCTAACAGAACTAGAATACTACATAATTAACACTTCTCATACGCATCAACATGTATCTAGTTGTTTAATGTAAGTGGTTCCATGTGTGGATAAATCTTTTTTCTCCATGTATAGAAGTGTTGTATTAAGTCTATGTTTGTTTTGGAGGAAAACATTTTCAATCAAAACAATTTTTCTCATTTTCCGTTGTTTGGTTGGACAAGAGATTTAAAAAGGAAAACAAGGTGGAAAGAGTTTTCCATCCCTTTGTAAATATTTTCTACCAAATTTTTTAAGGAAAACCATTTTTCTTTACTCTCTCATTCCCAACATCTTCATTTTTCCCTTCTTAGCTTAATAGTTTTCCACCAAACCAAACAAAGGAAAACTATTATTCATGTGTTTTCCAATGGAAAATGGTTTTCCATCAAACCTAAAGGACCCTAATTAAAGAACTATTAAAAAAAGGCAAGTGTTGCAATAATTTTGAGCAGATGAAGTATGATGTAGAGTAGTTCCATAGTTGGCAGCCACCTATGAGTTTGGTTTTGCTGCTGCCACTATATTGTTTTGGTTAGATGAAATAGCCTAACTGCTTTTATATAGGATAGAACTGATACCTTATTTTTAAAGGTAATGGAGTCTCATCAATCCAACAAGAAGGATGCATCTGGGACTGCTAAGGCTGTTATCTCGTGCTTTCAGAAACTTGGAGTGGACTTTGATATGGATCAGGTAGGTATTTCTGGTGTGCGTTAAGTACCTTGCTGAAACCTATTTATCTCATTTAACTATTGAGTATTTGTTAGGACTATCTTATCACAATAGTCTGGTTAGGAACTCCAGAGTATTTTTCTACTATTACCTTCATTAGTAAAATTTGACACTACTGTAGATGTATCAATGTCATCACTTCCACCTCTTTGTGAAGGTCTAAGAAGTTTGTATGGCAAGCATACATGTTTACTTTGTCAGTTATTCTCTCTCTTTTAATCTTGACCTCTATCACCAGTTTTTCAGTATGTTATTGATGTGGGGACTGTTCTCTTGCTTTCTTTTTGGCCTTATTTTTCTGGGGAACTTTATGTTTGGACCTTGAGAGAAAACCTTATAGATGGAGGCAAGTCTGGCTTAGTATGCTACTGTAATCTTTAGACTTTTCCGTGCTTTGTGAGCACGAGGGAGTTCGGTTCTGTTAGTGTTCTGAGCCTGCATTGCCTTTTTTTTACATGAGCGGTAATCAGGATCATAATCATAATTGAGACGCTTGCCAATGCATATATTTAACCGTTAATATCCCTACTTTTCTATAAGTATAGATTATAAAAAGTTGATATTTTGAAAGTATATGTCGAGATCTAACAAGATCCTACATAGTTATTTTCTTCATTTTCTTTTACTTGCAACTTTTGAGATTTAGCGCTATTCACTTGCTTATATTTGAGTTTCGACTACCTCTGGTAATTTATAAGTAAGGCAAAATTAGTCATCTGAGATTATGTTGAATTTGTCGCAATGTATATTTTCACAATATCGAATTATTATAATTTTTACATATCTATAATTAGAGATATGAATGATTAAGGTTATACATTTACTGACATTTCTCTTAAGAAGAAGCTCTTCTACTGAAAATTCTCTCACATCAGTACCACTTCACACTCACACTCGGCTCTATCTATACCTCTCTTCCCTCAAAGGAATCATTTCATCCCTTCCAAGAATACCAAAAAGAAGCCTAACAACAAAAATGGCTTTTCATAGCAAAGTCCACCCATCCTCCACTTTACCTCCTTATGAGGAAGTCAATCTCGCAACTCTCTTCAACCATGTGCAGATAACAGAGCACGACTCCTTTATCCCATTTGGTTCCCTCACGTATAGGGATGGCAACGGGTCGGATCTGGACCGGGTCCAGGTGGACCCGGATCCAGATCCGTTTTCAGACCCTGGATCCAGATCCGACCCGGATCCACTGGGTCTAAAAAAGGTGGACCCGGATCCAGATCCGACGGATCCTACGGATCCGGGTCCAAAACGGATCCAACTCGTATCATTGCTCCCTTTGCAAGATCACTGATTTCGACTCGAGAAAACTACATCACATCCGGATATATTCTAATCTGTCAAAATCACATTGAAACTAATTCATTTAGCTGACATTGAATCGTTTTCAAATTTTATACACTTATTTTTTTTGTGAAATAAATGCTAGGGAATCATCTCATACATCAATACGTACACATGCAATTTTTGCCCAAGTTTTGATATTCTGCCACGCATGTCTTGCTTCTGTTTATTGTAATTCAATAAGTCTTAATCTGAGTTCCTTCAACCCTTATTTATTGGAATTTAGTCATTAACTTTCTGGTTTAGCAATGCCATATTGTTATGCCTCGTTTTTCTTGTCAACAGAACCCAAAACATCACTTTGTGCCTCGTTATTCTTGTCTTGTTTAGCAGTCTACATTTAAGAGTTGGACTTGCCTTAGCTACGAATTTTGACAACTTGTTTAGTTGTTTCGAGAAAGAGAGAGAAAGATCTGAGAAATTGGAGCCCGGAAACGGTGGAGAAACGGTGGAGGAAATAAATTTTGTTGACAGGAGACGCACAAGGAGGAAATAAAATGGAGAGGAGGTTAGGAGGCCCAGCCAACGTGGAGATTGTTTTTAAAAAAACGGATCTGCGGATTCGGGTCCGGGTCTATTGTACAGATCCGGACCCGGATCCGTGATCTGACAAGTGGACCCGAATCCGACCCGGATCCAACGGGTCCATAATTTTAGGATCCAGACCCGGAAAAACGGATTCGGGTCCGCGGATCCGGGTCGGGTCCGCGGATCCACTGCCATCTCTACTCACGTACCTTGAGAACAACACATTTTCAATGCTCCCTCCTTTATGGATGTTTCCATGGAGGATGACGAATCAATTTTGAAAAACCCACCAAACTCCCCTTCAAACTCAAACACTTGTACCCTGCCATAACAAATTCGACCCACTACTTCTCATAAATCTGCAAGGAAACTTGGAGTTTCAGGACCCAAGTGACCAAGGGCTAGATATCCATATGCGCGGGGACCCTATGTTTCAAAATTTCGGGCCCACCGTTGAAAATAACATAAACTTGCCACAAAATGAAGTTCAAGCCCTTCAGGCCCACTCTTAAATTCTCATAAACGAAAGGCCACGCCCACAAGTATTTCTTTCTTAGACTAGGACGAGTTGGGTAAAATACTACAGCAGGCCTCATCGGTGCAAGAAAACCAACAACAGGAACCACTTGAGTTTCTGACTTCCAAAGCCCACAACAACAACTATAAAACCCTCAAAAAACTACAATGTCCCCAACCTCCTCCACAGACTCCCACACTCTTTCACAAACTCCACCAAATACCCCCAATTCTCAAAGCTCTTTCAACTCGACTCTCTCAGAATTCCCACTAGAGGAGTGGGATTTCGCCATAGATTCCATGGACCTAAATCTCCATCTCTCACCAACATAACCCATCCCATCAGAGAAGGATCTAAAAACGCCTCCACACAAGGTCAAGAGAAGGAAGAGGGCTTGGAGGTCAACAAGATTCCTATCTCAACATTTGATACAATTCGAAAGAGAAGCTATCAAAATCAGTGCCCAAAACACCTCTGACCTCAATCTTCCCCCTAACGAGGACTTGAGTCAATCTGAGGCTGCTATAACCAAGAGGCTGAAAATACAAAAAAAAAGACAAAAGCGACGGGGAACATTCTAACCAGAGAGGATCAGCTTAAGAAAGCTCAAGCTCTAGGAAGATCGAACATCTCAGAACCCCCAGGAAGGAACAAATGGAAGAAGAACAATAATGGTGTGGTTGACCAACAGCCTTCAGTGAAAGGAGGAGTCTTAGCTGGAACTGCAGGGAGCTGAAAAACCCAAGCGCCAGCAACCTTAGGGTTCTTATCTAATATGGCCATTTCTTACAGTTTAGATTTTATTTTTCTATTTGAAACCAAGAGTCAAGTCTCTAAACTAGAGGCGATTTTCAGTAGACTTATGTTTCATGGGTGTACGGGGATTAGCTCTGAGGGCAACATAGGAGGTCTCTTTCTCTGTTGGACCCAGAAGGTAGTGATTTCAATTCTGCTAGTAGATGCTAATTATATATGCTGTAAGACTACAAATTTAGCTGGTAATGACTACTATATAGCATTTGTCTATGGTTCGCCTTATTGTTCACAAAGGAAACCAATTTGGGATGGTCTAACCAATATCATGAAAAGCAACATAGGTAGATGGGTCCTTCTAGGGGACTTCAATCAAGTTGAGAGTAGTGACTAGAAACTAGGAGGCTCAAGGATATTAAGAGGAGCTAACAACTTCATAGACGGGAAACTAAATAACAATTTGATCGAGTTACCTTACCAAGGGATCAATTTTACATGGACAAACAACAGAAATAATCAAGAGGCCATATATGAGCGAATAGACAAAGCGTTTAGCAATTCACAATGGAGAGACTTATATCCCAATGCTGAAATCTGGAATCTTCCCATTCTTCTATCGGACCATAGTCCAATAATACTCCACTTACAAGAAAATCATACAAGGAGGAGACGCTTGGAGTCTAAACCACGTAGAGGTGACCAACATCATCAACCAAGAATGGGGAAAATCCTACACAGGATCTTCAGCTCATGCGCTACAAAGGAAAATCCAGTCCACGCTACGAAAAATCACAAGATGGTGTTTGACTTACAAATTGGATAAGAGAATAGACCGGAAAGAAGTGAATGAAAGGCTAATGGAACAACAGAAAAGCATAATCTCCATCAACCAAGCTTTCCAAGACCAAATAATCAGGGGATGAAACTTTAAAGGATGTAGAGGAAAAGATGGTATATTGGAAACAAAGAGCAAAATCAAAGTGGGATGAATTAGGGAATAAAACATCGTCTTTCTTCTACAAATGCAACAACACATTTGATAATCCAAAAGCTTATTCTAGATAGCTTCAAAGAGCTCTACAAATGCAACAACACAACAAAAGTTAAAATACAACAGAATGACCCCTTCCTATCTCCTATAGCGTGTGTGACAGAAGAACACATTGAACATCTAAATATACCGTTCACTAATCAGGAAATCAAGGAGGCCTGCTTCAACTCTAGCCCACTGCTGATGGTACTCCTCCCATCTTCTTCCAAAAGAATTGGGAAACAGTAGGTAATGATGTTCTCAAAAGTGTCAATGCCTTCCTTTCTTTTGGGTTCATGCTAAAGGAACAAAATAGAACGTTCATAAGTCTCATTCCAAAGAAGAATAGACCCTAAGATATCAAGGACTTCAGACCTATAAGCTTATGCAATTCCTCTTATAAGATAATTTCAAAGACTCTTGTGAATAGGTTGAAAGGGATTCTTGGAGATTTAGTAGATAAATATCAGAACGCCTTTGTTCGAGGGAGACAAATGATGGACAACTGCTTCATCTCACATGAAATTCTTAACTGGGTTAGAAAAAGAAAAGGAGGGAATAGCTTTGCAGGTATCCTCAAAGTAGACCTTAGCAAAGCATACGACAGAATAAAATGGGACTTCGTGGAAGCTATTCTTAGGAAAATGAGATTTCCATAAACATGGATACAATGGATCATGCAATGCATCACAACAGTGTCTAACTCAGTTCTAATCTAATCAATGGGGAACCATCAACAACTTTCAAACCAAACAGCAGGATTAAGACAAGGTGATCATCTCTCATCTTATATTTTCATTCTATGCATGGAAGTACTTTCAAGGTAACTAACACAAATGCAAGACAAAAAAGAGCTAGAAGGACTCAAAATTGCGAGGAATGTTCCAAAAATAAATCATCCTTTTTTGTTGACGATGCGTTATTTTTCTTCAAAGCTCTTCCTCAAAATTGTTGGGCTATTAAAAAGCGTTCTAGCTAGATTTTGTGATATTTCTGGAGAAATGATCAACTTTGACAAATCACATGTAATTTTCAGCCCTAACACGCCCCCCAAATTTATGAAAATAATGAGGAGGCCCTTAGGAGTAGAAAGCAAGTCCACTATAGGGAACTATCTAGGCTGCCCCATGGAAGTGGATGGTAGGAACACCTGGAGCTTCAACACTCTCATCACAAAAACAGTCGATAAAATACTCTAATGGAAATTTGCCAACCTGTCTCAAGCAGGGAAACTAATTCTCATAAATACCATCCTCACCTCTCTAGCCTCCCATATTATCTCCATCTGCGTGCTCCCCCAAAAAAACATAAAAAAAAAAAATCAGTTCCATTCTTCTAAAATTCTGGTGGTCTTCAAGCTTTTTCACAGAACGCCAATCTACTAGAGGAAAAGAGAATTACTAGAAAAACGCAAAAACCAAGGGGGCCTGAGCCTAAGGAACATAGCGCAAGCTAACAAATCTCTTCTTTTTAACTAGAGAATACACAAAAACAAATACTCGCTGATTCACAAAATTTACGTAGCCAAGTACAAAAAAGACACATTACAATTGGCTATAGACAACCAAACTCCAAAAAAATGCTCTTATTTTGTGGGAAGCCTATTTAAAGCTTGCTTATCGTTCAAGGATGGTCTCTACAAAAGATTAGGAAATGGGAGAAAGATTGATATGGACAAACAGATGGAGCTCAAACCGACGGCTTAAACCGGTCCACATAGTCACATCCTTCCAGACTAAACTTAAAAGTGGTAGCGGATTTGATTAACACTAGCAAAAACTGGAAGGCAAGTGCCATTTGGAATAATTTCTCTAAAGACGACACGAAAGAAATCCTGGCAAAACACATTCCAAGAGAAGATTTAGAGGACGAGATAGAGTGGAGCCTCACAAAATCGGGAAGATACACAATCAAATCAGGTTATTGGTTTCTGCAAAATGAAAACAACAACGCCAAGATAGAATCATAGTTTTGGAACTACTACATTTTCCCACTTCCTGTGGAAAATAATGGTTAATACCATGCCTACAGCGGATAACCTCATCACAAGAAAGATTAAGAATGTCAACCCTCTGTGCAATTTTTGTTATCTACAACATTATGACGCTACTCACCTATTTAGGGATTGTCAAATATCACAACAAATTTGGAGCACAACAATGGGGATAAATACAACGCATTCAAACCACATTTCAATACAAGATTGGATTAGAAACTTCCTCTCAGAAAGAAGAAAGAAGAGGAAAACAAAGAGTTGAGAAAGGAATTTATATCAACATTGTGGGGAATCTGGCTTCATAGGAACGAGAGATCAAAAGATATAATGAAAGTGTTAGGAAACCGAGACACAGAGAAGTCCTAGACAACAGAGAAGAACCACTAGTTTGGAAAGTAGGGAAAATAAGCTTGAGTATACCACAGATTAGTGGTAGATAGCGCGTGGAAAAAAAGTACGAAAAACAATTCTTGGTACGCCACAATTGCTTGGAAGAATATCAACCCGGGCTCGATAGAGGAACAAGCAACAAGAATTTTTGCGAATTCAGCACAGCAAACGGAGGCTTACGCAATCCTAAGGGCAATAAAGGACATGGAATGGAGATGCTCGGACCTAATAATTGAAACGGACAATAAGGAAGTGGTCCAAGCATTATGCAAGAACGTGAATATCTATTAGGAATAGGACTACATAGTACTCCAACACTCCACCTTTGTTATATATTTCATACATCACACTAGATAGATATCATATTCATAGAATACGAATCACTTTCAAGATGCCTTGGTGGTGAAATGGTAGACACGCGAGACTCAAAATCTCGTGGTAAACAGCGTGGCACACTTGGAGTGCAGAGTTGTATGCTGCGTTCGGGAAGGATGAATCGTTATCGAAAAGGAATCTATTAATTCTCTCCAAATTGGTTGGACCGTAGGTGCGATGATTTACTTCACGGGCGAGGTCTCTGGTTCAAGGGCTAGAAAAGGCTAATTGATCTTCTTTTATTATTTGATTTACCCATTGTCAAAAAAAAAAAAAAAGGTTATACATTTGGTAAACATGAAAGTCAAAATGTTGCGAGTAAAAGAAAACGGAGGAAGTATATTTTTCGGTTTTTTCACCAAATACCCTGACAAATAAATTTATCCACCAAATACCCCAACTTTTTTCAAAATTCACCAGATACCCCACTTTTTTCAAAATTCACCAGATACCCCTCACTTTTAAAAAAATTCACCAGATACCCCAAATTTTGAAAAAAATGACAAGTAATACCCTCATTAGTGTTAATTAATCCTAAAAAACTCTAATTAACCCTAAAAATTCAAAAAACCTAACTAACCATAACCCCCCTCTCTCCCCTAACAAACCACCCCCTAACAACCCTATCCCCACCAGCCCCCCTCCCCCTCCCCCTCCACCTCTCACGCAGCTCCCCCTCCACCTCCCCGCAACTCTCCCTCATTCTCCGACGCCAACGACAGGATTCTGGCGGTCGTTCGTCGACGAAACGACGCACAACAAAAAGTCTCTAGCCAGCAACGAACAGCGCAAAGAAGAAGAAAGAGAAGTACGGCGAGAAACACAACTGGTGCGTCGCACCTCTAGCGTCGCGAATGGCGTTCGTCGTTTGGCAAAACTGAATAGAGAAAACAGAGGACGACAAGCGAATGGTGGGTAATCTTAAAAAACCAGGTTTTGGGGTCAGGGGAGGAAAAAGAGGAGAGAGAAACGAAGAAGAAATGGGTTATGGGTTGTGGTGGTTCTTGATGGTTGAGATTTGAATTCTTTTGTGGGTTTAGATTGTGGCTTGGATTTTGATTTGGGTTTGGGTTTGAGTTTGGAAAGGGAAGTTGGTTGGTCAATCCGGTTGCCTTCGTGTTCAGTGATGATCACCATTGTTGAGTTGTTCGAGTTTACTGTTTAGTGAGTTTGAAGAGCAAAAAATTAGCGAGAGAAGGAGGGGGAGAGGAGGCGCGAGGGAAGGAGGAGGGGGAGGGCCGGGAGGCGCGATGGAGGTGAGGGGAGGGGGGCCGTCGGGAAAGGAGAGGGGCTGCCGGGAAAGGGAGGGGGGTTGCCGGGGCTGGTGGTGCCGGGGTTGGGTGGGTGGTGGGCTGGGGGTTGGTGGATAAGGGGAGAGAGAGAGTTAGGGTTAGTTAGGGTTAATTAGGTTAACTTAGGGTTAATTAGGTTGACTTAGGGTTAATTAGGTTGACTTAGGGTTAATTAGGTTGACTTAGGGCAAAATTGTAAATAAACACTAACGGTGACTAACGTTCGTCAACTTTTGGGGTATCTGGTGAATTTTTTTAAAAGTGGGGTATTTGGTGAATTAATTTATTTGTCAGGGGTATTTGGTGAAAAAATCGTATATTTTTACTTACACATAAATCACAAAACGCGATCAAGGGAGAGTGTGAATATTGAAAAGTCAAACTGTGTCAAGTATTTTGAGACGGGGAAGTATATTTAGGAGCTTTCTTGGATAATATGATAATTTGTAGAAAAGCATACTGTTTCCTATGTGAATTTTTGGAATACTGTTTTTTCCACTATAATCATTAACCTTTAAAGCATAGCATAGGTATAGCTTCGCTCTACATGATTTCTCTTGTATTTTATGATATACGAGCTTAGATATCTCTACAACTTTCTCAGAGGCAGTATAACATATTGAAGAACCTGTTTTCCTGTGTGATTTGGCTTGCTGGTTTATCAACTGTATCTGATCATAATATGATGTTCTATCCAATATTTCGCTCGTTTTTCACCAGATACAATTAATAAGGGATCCGCAGCTGCAAGTTGAAATGGTTGGTGTCCCGAAAGAACACGTGTCTGGTCATGCATTCCACATGTACCACCTAATGTCACCCGACCAAACGTAATCCTGCACCTGTCTAATCAACTCTTCTAGATTTACGTTTTATCTATTCCCACTAAAAAGTTTTGCAATTTGTTTCCAGTGTTTCATTTGAGTTTCAGCACAATGTGTGTGGAAGATCTATATATGCGGAGGGCACTGTCGATGCAACGCTTTTCCTTGCAAAGAAGGTAAACTGCTGTTTTTTTTTTCTTTCCCTTTTTTCTGTTTGATTTTTCCTCCCTCATGATTTAAAAAAATGTACTACCGGGTTATATAAGTTCAAAATTATTCTTAAACATGACATGTCGTTGAGAAGGAAAAGTGCTCTTATACTTGTATGCTCAATTAAGTATCTATTGAATTAGAAAAATTTGTCAAAGAAAACCTTTTAAAATGTCCATTTTACGAAAATCAACCTTATAAAAGTTTTTTTGTTACTACATCCTTTAACTTCAACTTCTTTGCGAGATGGGGAATAAGAGGGAAAATGTGGGTAAATGTTGGAAAGTGACGATCAACACCGGAAAAGAAGTTCGAGGTTTCATTCAGCACGAAAAATGGAGTTTTAGGTGGTAAGTGACAAGAAACTTTTTTATAAAGTTGTTTTTCGCAAGGTGGACATGTCATAAGGTTTTTTCTAACAATTTTTCCATTGAATTCAATTACTAGTTTGGGTGCTAAGGTTTTGGTATAGTGAAATATGCTTACCTGTTATGATGGTGATGCAAGGATGGAACTAGGAAATATGATGTTATTGGAGTTTGTTATGTGGATGGATTAGGACTTTAGGTTTAATGACCTGAATAAAATAGGTCAATCTGTAAATTTGGAAACAGTTTAGATCAATATGTAATTTGGATCCGATTCAGTTATTACAAAATTCAATTTTCTGGCATGAAAATAGGTTGCTTATCTTCAATTTCTCTCTAATGATGATGTTATGTGACCCCTGAGAACTAAAACAGCGAATTTAAGTACAGGTTCAATCCAAGGCTCCAAAACGGATCTTCAATATGATTGATGTCTTGCGTGAAGGCAGCATGCGATGATTTGTCTGGATGGTTGTGGCACTTGAGGAAAAATTAAATTTTGTTCTACTGTCTGACTGACTGACTTCTACATCACTTTTGTGTACTCTTGGATCATTTCAAGAACTAGATATCTTTGTTTCACAGTGTAGGATTATAGATCCAAAGAAGCACTTCCTCCGTAACGAAATAAGTGCAACAAATGTCCTTGGCACGAACTCCTAGAGAGAAAATGGCAATTATAGATTAAGAGGTGTATTAGGGAAAAAAGAGGAGAGAAGATTACATAATCAAATTCCACCTTCATCAATAACCACCATGCCAACCACACTTTCACCACTGACCACCACAACAATCGCTGCCTTCACCATTGCCCTTTCATCGAAACAACCACCACATTTATTGACCACCACCAACTAAACAAAAAAAAAAACCCACAAAATTCAAACAAGACACAAAATTTGATCTAAGAACCATTCGAACAAGAAGCAAAACTCCAAGATCCGATCTAAGAACCAATCAAATACATTGAAATTTGAGCAGAATTTTGAGCATCCCAATCCCAAAAACACAAAAAATTCGAGCATCCCAACCCTCAAAATTGAACCCAAAATCTAGAAAAATCAAACCCCAATCCAAATATCATCTTCAACAAGTAATTTACAAGAAGAAAACGAAATTAATCCACATCGAGCAAACTAGTAAATTGAAGAAATCGAAGAAAATCAAATAAATGCAAAAGAAATGTAAATATAACCGGCGGTTTGTTTGGGGTTGATGATTTCAACGGTGGTGGTTGAAATCGGCGGTTGGAGTGATGTGGATGGGTGTGTTGCTGGTTGTTGTTGCTTGTTTGTTGTGATCGTTGTTGCTGGTTTGTTTAGGGTTAATGATGGTGATCGAGTGGTTGTGGTTGGTGGTCGAGTGGTAGGTTAGTGCTGGTGGTAGGGTTAAGGATGGTGGTGACTAGTGATTGGTTGATATGGTGGTGACTGGTGGTTGGTTGATATGGTGGTGACGGGTGGTTGGTTGATAATTAAGGTGGGGGTTATTAATGATCTTAGGTTTATATAGTAATATAGATTTGGTTATGTATAACTAGCTTTTACATTTCCCAATTAGCATTATCTTGGTCATTTTGTTACCGTCTAAGATGGCAAATGTTACAGTTATTTTGTTACGGAGAAATTAGATATTTTATCCCATATCATGGCATTTTTGTAGACTTTTTAATAACTTGGTACAATATTGTAGTCATTTGATAATGATAAGATGGCTAAGTGGCCTATATGATCTGTATTATGAACACCTCGGTTAAAATCATAGCTTTTTTTCTTATCAAAGATAATTTATATTTATGCAAAATAGGATTGTTTCCTAAATCTATAAGTACTCTCCTCATCGTCCTGCATATCTATTAATCTCAGCAAGATGCCGAGGTTAGTTAAGTGGCCTGATTATAAGAAATCGAGGGGGAATAATCCAAATATTAATACAGCCATGGTAATTTGCGAGGTAACATGTATCTTTTATTAAACCAGCTAAAATTTTCCTAGTCTCTCGTACAAAAAGAGGTAATGGGCTTGTTTGACAATAACGTTTGAACTAGCGCTTAAGAGAGTTTTTGGGTAACGAACGTGCTTGTGATGTTGGGTCTGTTTCAAAAAGTTAAGCTCTTACTTTTCATTTCAAAGGTCAAATGTTCGATACCTTGCACTTACACATTTTTTTTAAAAGTGAGAAGTACGCATAGACATAAAACATTTGCATTAGAAATGTGAAAAGAGTGTCACGTGACACATAAACTTTCTTTCACACGCCTTTTAATATATTTATATAGATTGGTAAAGTTAACCACTAGAAAGAGATTCATTGGCTCCAAGAATAGGAAGACTTCAACTTCCCTGGCTAAGAGATTAAAAAGACGGAACTCCAGCGCACTGATTGAGTTTAGCTAGAAGCAGGAACTCCTATTTTAGTTCCCTCCAAAAACAAAAAAATATTTTAACTACACATATGATAAAGAGTGCAACAACGATTAACTTGCTATAACAGGTTGCGTGTAAGAGCGAGTTCGTCATCATGACGAAACAACGTCAGAATTACCGAAAACGGAATGGTATGTGAAAAAGCTGCAATAAGAAAACAAACGTTGGCCATCTGCATAATAGATTGGAAGCACCTCAAATAAACCATTTACATCACATCAAGCAGGTGGATGATTAACTTGCTATAAAGGTTGCGTGTAAGGTAGACACTAAACATTTAATAGTCATCTCACTCGGCAAGGTGCAGGAACACTTGGAGAACAGTTTGGATTAGGTGAGCGACAACTAGCAGCAGCACTAACATTATCGTGACATCTTTGTCGTATCGGGTAATCCGACATTCCTCTTGTGGTAAATTGAGTAGTGCGCTTACTTCTGAATGCTGATACTGGTAACGACGAGGATGTAGATGACATTTCACCTACACCATCACCAATACTCTGTAAAGGTTCCAGAGTCTCAACTACGTCACTCATCAAGGGTCTTGCCTTGGGATTTTGGCTCAGGCAATAGTATGCCAAACTGCAGGCTTTCTGAGCCGCTCGTATCGAGTACTGACTCTCCAATCTAGGGTCTATTATTTGCAAAAGTTTTCTCTTGTCATTGAGTTTTGGTCGAGCCCAATCCACCAAGTTCTGCTCCTTACTTGGCCTGGTCTTGTCAACCGATCTTCTTCCTGTCAACAGCTCTAAGAGTACAACTCCAAAGCTGTAAACATCACTTCTAGCTGTGAGATGACCTGCTCACATATACTCTAGTCAGAATCCCCACTTATATATACTCCAAAAAAATTAAAAGAGAAGTCCAAACAAACAATAAAGGTAAACGACAAAGGTGGCGAATTTGCAGGCCCTTTTCTTTATGAAGGAAACTAATTGGAGAACATGTTCTATAGAGAAACAGAGAGAAGAGAGGTGATGGTGCCCACTTCAAAATACAATTTACGAAATTACCCCTTTCTCTTGTTCCCAATAGTCAATAGAACATGTTTAAAAAAACCCTCTTCTTTATCAATAACGAATATTAGGCACGTAGAAAGGCCCTATGTAATAGGCAAAAGATGAAATGAAAACAAAATTATAAGCAACAACTGTAATTTGCAACTATCATCAAAAAGGAAAGATGACAGTGAAAAAGAGCTCTTTTCTAAGATGAGCTAGACCCACTTTCTTTCTGCACCAGAGATGCAATAAGACTGCATTTGAGGACTTTGGATAAATATGCAAATTCATGGGGTGGAAAAACTTAAGTCAAGGGTCCAATTAGTCGATGCACTTGAGAGCAGACATGGTTTAGCACCTACATCCTACGTTCAAGCCAATTCCAGGTCAGACAACAGTATAGTCCAATTCAGATAGTAATATAATTGGCATAAATACAATCCCTGTCATATGAAGTATTGAAACGAGAAAAAAGAGACCCATGGAGAAATCAAGGAAGACTGGTTAAGCTGAAGCACATATCAGAACCCCAATTCTTCCAACAAAATTCCATTTTACAAGCACTAGAGAAAGTTGTGACATACTAAAACTTCATTCTTCTGGTCTCAGCAGGATGCGAAAATGTGAAGAAAGTTTAGTTTTATGTGATTTTATACTTTTGGGTTTTTTCACCTAACCCTGTGGGTTTTCAAAATTCATGAGGTACCCCTAATTTTAATACCAGATACCCTTTTTATTTCTCCAAATCCATGATATGCCCTTAACGGTGTCAAGTTTCCGTTAGTCATTAACCCTAATTAATTATTTTAAACCCTAATTAATTAGACGAACTTCCCCCCCACCCCGTCGATTTCCGTCAAAGTCCCCCACCCTCCCTGTCGATTTCCGTCAAAGTCCCCCATCTTAGCGGTTGCTGTTTCGCGGCGAGATGAGAGAAGGGAAAAAGGGTGGGTGGGCTACGGGGTGCGAGGGTTGCGGCAGGTGCGGGAGGGGTTGCGGCAGGTGCGGGAGGGGGTGGCAACGGGGGTGGGGGAGGGTGGGCTACGGTGGAGGAAGGGGTGGGGTGGGGAAGGGGTGGTTGGGTGATTAGAGTTAGGGTATAAGGTGGGGGTTAGGGGTTAGGGGTTAGGGGTTAGGGGGTTAGGGTTACTTTTAGGGTTTTGGGATTAGGATTAGAGAGGTTAATTAGGGTTAAAGGGAATGACTAACGAAAACTTAACACCGTTAGTCATTAAGGGGATTTCATGCATTTTGTGAAAATAATAAGGGTACCTTGTGCATTTTTTAAAAATTAGGGGTACCCCATGAATTTTGATAAAGTACAGGGGTACCTGGTGAAAAAACCGTATAGTAGAAGTTTTGATCTCAAAGCCACTCCACAACATAAATACAACTTAAATCACCCTTGAGCTTGAATCTTAGATATAATAAACGCCTTAGCTCTCGATCCAACTCTGCTAACTTTACAAATGAAATCTCACTTCACCCAAGTAAAAGCTTTTTAATATAATAATAAATCATTAAATTCCCCCCTTTAACTCTGACTAAAAAGTCCCACCTCCTCAATGCCATCAATCGCCAGAATCGCCACTGCATAAGAGACATTATCCCTCTCTTCACCATACCACTCTGTGACTAGGGCTCACAATGAGTCGAGACACCTCGCGAGCTACTCAAACTCGACTCGGTCAAAGCTCGATCAAAGCTCGATCAAAACTCAAGTCAGCTGGACTCGAACTCGACTCGACATGTTAACGAGTCGAGTCGAGCAACCCAATACTCGACTCAAAAAGCCCGTGAGATACTCGAAAACATTATATACATATACTTTTTATTTAAAAAAAAAAAATTAACCTTTTATTTAAAAAAATACTTTAACTTTTCTTTTAAAAAATCATGAAAAACAGTACATTAGATGACTAAAAGGCAAAGTGAAGGAAGTTCTCCTATAAGAAATAGAACTATATTAATGGATGGGATTTAAAGAAATCCAACAATATATCTTAGCCGTCCATTATAAAGAAAGAGTGGAAGACATAACTCAACCCTAAACAAAATCACACCAGTAGCAAATTGCACGCCTCCCTTTCCAATCTCCATCTCCATGACTCCATCACCCTAATTCAAGCGACGCTTAAGGCCCACCATGCTGACAGCGGCCACTTCAGGCTGCAAGTCGCACACCACGCGTCCACTACTTCACAAGCCCACCATGCGTCCAAGGCCACTACTTCAGGCAACACTGCAAGGCCTCGCGCACCACGCGTCCACGCCAGACTCCACCATGCGTTCACGCTGCAAGCCCACGGACAGGATACCTGGAACCAAGTTCGAGTTTTAACCAATTTCGAGTTGGAGCTTAAAACAGAGTTCGCGAGCTTGAAAATTTCAAGCTCGCGAGTTTTCGAGTCAAATCGAGTTTGGGTATGGGTTTTCGAGTTCGAGTTGAGTATAGTCAAACTCGAGCTTGACTTGCATCATTGTTCTGTGACCACCTCCTTTTCCTCTCTCTCCACAAACACCCCGCCTCTACCACCACCTGGCCTATGTCCAACAGCCACCTCCAATATTCCAACCATTATGCTTTAAGTGTGACCCCTCAAACAAATCCTCAGTGGATAAACTACCTTATCATTGAGAGATAGAGGGGAAGTGAAAACCTGCACCATAAACACGCTTAGCTTCAATCAACCATTTGAACATTTTCTTAGTTAAAATTGGCTATTGAGATCTCTGTTCTTAATCTTAAACACAAGAGGGTTGGAACTATACGCAGACCCTAGTTCCATGATGACAAAATCGGCATATGTGAAAGGCGAAGGAGAAGATAAAGATGAAAATAGGAGGTTGAGAATTAAGAGGGGAATCTAGCTTGGTCAAGGGGGGCGGGGATGGAGGTGGGTAGGGAGGAGCATATAGCAACATGAAGGAAAATGAAAGGTTTTTGGATGCCCCTAGTAGGGGGGTTATTTTTTACTTTTATAACGTTTTGTATGAGGCTTTATCTTTTTAATACTTACTACAATAAGCTCGCAGCTAATAGTATTCACGACATGGGAAGTTCGCTCGAAGTCTGATGGCTAATGACAGAAATTGTGTTTATGTATTTAATTGGAGAAGTAAGGCAAATTAGAGGGAAGTTTAATACAAATTGTCATAATTACTGGTGTTTACAAATAATGATCCTCACTAATAGTATTTGGGTGTTTCTATGGTCTGCCCTTGTTCATTGAAATTCTACATTGTACCCTCACCTTTTCCAGTGTCTCAGTGATGCATATACTATAATCGCTTCAATTATAAATTACGTTAGTTAGATGCTCTATGTGTTAGTGTCTCAATGATGCATATACTATAATCTCTTCAATAATAAATTACGTTAAGGAGATGCTCTTTGTGTTCTTAACTTCAATTCGGAGCTTTGAAAGTGATGTTATTAGCCAATTTGTCATTAAGTAGGGAAAATTTAAATTCAAACTTATTCCTTCCCACTTTAAATAGAGAAGTTTAGCCTAATTAAATTGATTTCATGCCCAAAAATGAGATTGAATGAAAAAAGCATCTACCTGATCATATTAATCGATGAAAAGATAACATTATGGCATAAATACTTCAACTGGTCGACATTTGAAAAAGATGAGGGTACCATGTATTAAGCACTTTCTGTCAGACCTTCTAAGCTTGTATTTTTTAATTTAGAAAGAATAATAAAATTACGGAGAAGATTATAGCACTTTGTCCCCGTTATATGAGACAATTTTAGTAGAAAAAGCCTCAGGGGAAAAAAAGAGTCTATTATTTGGTTGGCTGCCTAAGCTCTGTGCCATACATACCAGTCATCACATACTCCGGAGCAGCATATCCGTAGGTTCCCATAACACGAGTTGATACATGGGTCTCATCCCCCTGGGGTCCAGCTTTTGCAAGTCCAAAATCAGAGAGCTTTGTCGTATAATCCTAAATGGAGGCAGAAAGCACACACAAGAAATAAATGAGAGGTATTTGCACATCAATAACATCCCTACATGTGGGTAGAGATCAGACATTCAGGGCAATGCTTCTACATTAAACAAAATTATGTGAAACTAATTCCCCAAATGAAACCCTTTCCGTCCCTTTCTCCTTTAAACATGACTCGATAGAAGATTAATGTGTGTCAGCAACCCCCCCCCCCCCCCAAAACCCATCACCATCACAAGAAAAAAAAATGTACACCAATATGTGAAACTAATTCCCCAAATGAAACCCTTTCAGTCCCTTTCTCCTTTAAACATGACTCAATAGAAGATTAATGTGTGTCAGCAACCCCCTCCCCCCCCCCAAAAAAACCATCACCATCACAAGAAAAAAAAAAAATAGGAAAAATTATTAGAAACTACCTATTAAAGACACTTTTTTTAAAAAAACTACCTTATATCATAGTTATTTTACAAAACTACCTTATAAGTGAAAAAACTTTAAAAAGCACTACCAAATTCAGAATTTACTAACCATGGTTAACTATTTCCTCCAATTATCACTCTAATATAAGATTACTAAAATATCCCCTTATTTACCCCAACCCCTCTTTGTTAATTTCCCTCACAACAGCGTTTAACTATTGAATACCCCTTTAATCGTTTGTGTAATTTCTTCTCCCAACCTTTTGCTTCACCAATTAATTTTATGAGTAATAAAAGCATATACAAATTGGGTTTTTGGTCATGAATTGATGTCGTTGATGATGAAGAATATGGTTTGATGATAGTGCAAAGCTTACTCTACTAGACACTTTTACTCCTGGTTTGTTTTTGGGATTAACTTTTGAGGAAGAGAAGGTGTGCTTGTACTTGCCACATGTATATTTGAGAGATAGAGCATCAAGTGATCAAGAAAGTGATGATATCATATTGTAACGTACTGAATTTAGGGGGTATTTTCATAATCTTATATTAGAGGGATAATTGGATAGAGTAGTTAATCATAGTTAGTAAATTTTGAATTTGGTAGTGCTTTTTAAAGTTTTTCCACTTATAAGGTAGTTTTGTAAAATAAACATGATATAAGGTAGCTTTTTTTAAAAAAGTGTCTTTAATAGGTAGTTTCTAACAATTTTTCCAAAAAAATATACACCAACAGGTGCCATGTTGCACATAGCATCCAACTCCCTCCTTCCTTATAGCCATGATCCCCCTTTTCCTTTGTCCACCAGGTAGGTCAAGAGTTTCCCTGCGCCACAGCAAGGAGTCCATTTGTGAACCTGCCAATGGCCCAATGTCCTTCATCAGCTTTCATTATTGCTTTCCCCCACCTCTCCCCAAAAAGGAACAGGAAAATAACATTTCTCCTCAATCCATTGCCATGCCAGCAGTGCACCCAACCACTAAGCACCTCACTCCTGAGGTGGACTAACCCCCCCCCCCTCTGGTTCCTTTTATTTCCCTCTCCTGGCTCTCTCTCCTTCCATCCTCCTTACACTCAGTGATATGAGTGTCATCAGTTAACAGCAAACTGCTCCTCACAGCTCCCCTTCGTTTTTTTTCTCTTTTCCCCCGCCAGGTTACCAAGCCTTCTCCCCCGGGATTGAAAGGGACGGTCATTGATGGATTTTAAGAGGCTAGGTAATAGAACCCATGAATGAAGGATATCAAGAAGGTGTCACCAATGTATTAAAGGATGGTTAAGAGACAAACTACCAACCCCTCAAACACATGGAAACACCCCTATATGAAGAACTAGAGGAAAGAAAGATCAAGCGCATGGTATACATGGCTTCAATCATACAAAAGTATCAAAAGAAAATTTGAACGCCCAAACAAAATTTTGCCCACACAAATAAGGACTTTTGACAGATGTGTCATCAGTTGGCTTTTACTCTTAAGTGTCAGCTATCGATTTCCCAGCAAGTGCATCTCTCATTTTCTTATCATCAACTTTGTTCTCATTAATACCCCACCACCACGACCACCACCACCACCCAAAACACACACACACACACACACAGATACATGTAGGCAAGTTTACCAGCAACTGTTTGTCCAGAACAAGAACAACAAACCGACACGGGTTTGTTTCCCAGTCATCAAACATAACAACCAAAAAAAAAATCCCCGGAAGATGTGAAATATTTGATCCACTTAAATTTCAAATAAATGAAAAGATGAGGAAACATACAGAGTCTAGAAGTATATTAGATGTCTTGAAATCGCGATAAATAACAGGCCTTTCAGCGTTGTGAAGGAAGGCAAGTCCTTTAGCTGCTCCAAGGGCTATCATCATTCTTGTCGACCACGATAAGGGAACAACTGCTTCTGCGTGCCTCAGGAAAAGCCATAACAACTTAAGCTGACATATAAACTAACAACGTCCAGCAACAATGTATTTAAGTAATATGAACTAGAGGAGCAGCATAACATTGTTTACGAGTTGCGCAATGATCATATACTGATAACAGGGACACTAAAAGGTATTCGAAGAAATACAATAACCTGGACTCTAAATTAAGTGCACTCACACGGTTATCATCTTGGTGATTCATAATTTAGCAAAATACAATTGAACATATTCCAATGTGAAAAGAAGAGAACACACAAGAAAAGAGGAAGAGGCGGAAATAACATACTTCGAAACAGGTGATTTTCAAGGCTTCCTCGAAACATGAACTCGTAGACGAGTAAGCGGTGGTCATCCTCACAGCAATAACCAATCAACTTGACAAGATTAGGATGTCTGAGCTGGCCAAGAAAATTGACCTCCGTCTGCGAGAAAAGAAGGAAAGAGACATCAACTATCAAGGATTGAGACCGAAGAGGAAAAGAAATTTTCAAAAGAAGTAGGACGACATACAAGCCATTCCCTGTGGCCCTGAAGACCTTCTTTGTTGAGAACCTTGACCGCAACTGGGAGAGATTTAAGGCCAACACGGACATTCTCATCAATGTAACCCTTGTAAACGGTACCAAAGCCGCCTTCTCCAAGGATGTAGTCTGAACGGAAGCTCTTGGTGATGGTCTCCAACTCATACAATGTAAAAGCGATTACATCTGTATATAGTCCCACGTTTTCCCTCGAGTCTTCTTCCACGCCCATCAACCGAGGAGTAGATGAAGGATCGCTCACATCTGAAACTGACCTATTGCTACTATGCTGCTGTTTCTTTTCCAATGCTCCACCATGACCATTTCTACTATTGCCATTTGTTGCTGCCGCTGCTTGCAATGAGGTTAGCAAGTGAAGCTGATGAACTGCAAATCAACCAAGAAAAACACATCAAAAAAAAATCAACAGAAAAGGCCTTAGATCTGGAGGGAGAAAATGAGTGGTCCACCCACCTTGAGCATGAGATACAACAGCAGATTCTTCTCTAGTGCCGCAATTGCCCATCTTGGTCAGAGAGCTGCTCAGCTTAGCTTCTTATCTTAGCTCAGCTGAGGTGGGTGGACAGCCTCGGCACGAGCTCTGTGGCTACTTGCTAATTTACGCCTGCCTTGGGGGGGGGGGGGGATTGGAGTGATTGCTGATGCTGACTCTCCTCCGCTACTTTGACTGGCGGATCCGAAAATTTGGGTCAAGGGTAGCATAATATTGCAATATACAAACACAGAAACAATTAAATTCAAAAGATACAAAATCCAAATACAACCTAAAAGTTCATACATTTATAGATAAATCTTTCTCAAGATATAGTAAACTATCACCAAAAAAATTGATCTTCCATGCTATTCCACGTAGATAAATATTGTTAGCTTAATTGAGTTGGAGGAACGGGCTGCTTACCGATTGAGCGGAGCCCAAATTGTGGTCTGCTCGGCTTGTTTCATTTACTTTTTTTTCGAGCTCCTCGAAACTTAATGAGCCGAACTTTGCCAAATGTTAAACTAGCCAATCTCAAACTGTTCACGAACAGGCTTGACTCTTTATCACCCCTAGTTTTTACATGTTTATTTGTTTTTTCTTTATTAATATTTGAAATTTATAGGTCTTCTCTTAGATAATGGAACTATTAACTTATCACTGTATGATATCTAGGTTAATATATTCATATATCTATATAAATATATTATTTTTCTACATAAAAGTATAATCGAGCATGTTCACGAGCTTTCGAGCGAGTTTTGCCTAGCTCGGCTGGTTAAAGTCTTGACTCGAGATTGAATACGAGCTGAGCCACCACGAGTCGAGCTTTGACCGACCCGATCCCGAAGTGTTCGCGAACAACCAGGGTAATCCCTGGAAGAATTAGATTAAAATTATAGCCACTTTCATCTTGTGTCCTTTTTGGAAATAGGAATTGAAATATTCCTCTTTTGTTTTCTCTTACAGATTCTGAGATATGGTGATTATATTTAATTATAGTCTAATTTATGAACAAACATCAAAATTTCAACTGTCAATTGTTTTTCTAATTGTCATATCTCTATTGCTAATTTATCGTAGCCTTAATCAACAACACAATTATAGAGAAAATTCCTGAAATATATCAACTAGTATTTTTTACTGCCATTTCGATTCCGCATTGAAAAAAACTATAAGAAAACCCCATAAACATGACAATTAGTTCACTAGTCACAACTGACAATTCATAAATTAGAATAATTTACTAATCACACATCCATAAATTCACAGATTTGACGAATCCAAAAATTCAAAATGAATTCGTAAAACCGTAAGCCTAAATATCAAGAATTAAATCAGATGCAAAACGGAAATAAAAGGAGAAGAAAAGGCTGACCTGCAGGCTGCAAAACGCAACGACGTAAGGCGGCAGGGGAAGCAGGCAGAAGATCCAACACGCACGGAAAGACTCCACCAGGCACCAGCGCGGAGCCAGTCACAGGATCACCAGGCACCACTAACAGGCCACTTCCCAGCCAACATATTCATGGATCTGAAGTTCTGAACGCCTTAGAATTTTGAAAGAGGAGGCGAGGAGGAGAGAGAGAAAAGAAATCACTGAGATGGAGTGGAACTGTGGGAGTGGGAGTGGGAGTGGGGCTTCGCTACTGCTCTTTCTTTCTCTTCTTCTGTCTAAAGCTACAAATGAGAAAAAAAAAAAAAAACACAATTCACACTACCCAAAAATCTAAAGAGGTTTCTAAACAACGTTACTCCTCTCGTTCTTTTTTTTTTTTTAACACTCTAGTCTCGAGGATCAAGAAAATTGTGCAAAAAACAAAGAAGAAATACGATAACAATAAAAGAACTTTTGGTTTTGAAAATGTAAAATAAGTATTAAAATAATATAGAAAACAGAAAAATAAGGGTAGGTGGGAAAGTTTTACGTGGATTATTAAATGGAAAAATTGATAGCGATTTGAACTTTGGACGATAGTTTTTAAAGGTCTGAACTATCGATTAACCTACATGTCCTTACTTAGGAGATCTTAACTTCTAGTGGGCCTCAATAACTTGAAATTAAAAATCTCACATATTTTTTACTTCAAGTCACTGATGTCAATTAAAAGTTAAGACCCTCTAAAGGAGGGACCGATACAGGTTAATCAATAGTTCAGAACTTTTAAATATTATCATTCAAGTTCACACCTCTTTGTCATTTTTTCCTAAATAAAACGAGTTGCGAGGCATATGAGGTAGAAAAGTATGAAAATGTTAGATTATCATATAAGGAAAAAGTCAAAATGTAACAATAAAAAAAGGACTAAAGAGGAAAGTGTAACAATAAAAATAATTATAACGTCGCGATAATTCTCTATTTTATAAAATACCCTTTTTCCACATAACATAGAAAATTACCAAAGTATTATCCGTGTGATGATGTATCGGCTTATTTAGAATTTTGCAGCGGAACTAAATAAGTAACTTTGAAAACATAATTAAACTCCAAACCCAAACCAACGTCAAACCATCATAAAAGTCAAACTCATGACATAATAAATCCAAAGTACTGAATTATTAAATAAGTATGAACACAAGCTTTCCAATGTTCCCAGAATCCTAATGATGTATCATCTTCAAACCTGTAATGGTTGATGCTTTATTGATCCTAAACGATTGCTCACCAAATGAGTCATTACGGGATCAATGAGGCACAACCATGATCGACACAAAAAAGCATGTAATCAGCAAAACTGAGTACTACATAATAAATAAAACATATAACCTAACATGATACTGATAAGCATTAAATCAAAAAAATATATATATATATATATAACAAAATAACAGACTCACTATATTGAACTTGACTCCACAAACCAATAGATTAATTATAATTAAATTGAATACTCAATGGATAGAGTTGTCCGACCAAACCACGTCTTGAATATAGAAGATGAAGTACGAGCGCGACTCCGTACTATTGCTACCAACAACATCGAGGTACTAATTAAATTAAATAGAACAAGGTGATCAATCAAGTCTCCAGAAAAGTCATAGGCTACCACCATGTACTCCAACTCATACTAGTCTAACACTTCAGACGTGCACAAGTGTAAATCTTATTGATATTCACTTTCCACTTTATTTTTTTTTAAGGGGAATTCACTTTTCACTTTAAGTATTAATAAATTATTTATTTGTTGTGACTCACAAATAATAAGACAATTAACATAAATATCATGAATATATACACAAAATTCTCATTTTATCTTATGATTAAATATGGTGATCAACAACTCAATAATTAATCCAAGAATAATCTCATTCATTAATTAATAACCAACCAATCTGTATATGTTGACTTAAATCAACAACTAACCAACATGTCAAGGGAAGAACATGATACATTTCATGATCCAATAACCAATATATTTATTAATCCCTCATGTAAATTAATCAAAAAAAAAAAATTCCAACCCACATGCTTGCATCAATCATCCATACAAACACACAATATTCATCATAAGCGACATGCTTTACGCAATAGTATAAAATATGCAAATTCACTTAAATATAAGCCACATATTAACTATAAGGAAAAATTCACATAAATAATCTCAATTATGAACGGTCTGTCAATATTAATCCCAACTAATAATTATTCTGGTATAATCCAAATTATTATGTCTTATCCACAATATTAGTCCCTAAACCTGGTTACATGCTAAATAACTAAATAAGTCACAAGATTTCATTAACTTCCTATTTCCCTCCAAAAGTTTAATTTTTTTTATTTTATCTTTTTTTTTAAATGACTTCATTAAACTAAACCCCCAACTACCCAAGTAAAACCCTTGAATTTACTGCAACTTTGCTATAGTTGCGTGGAAGAGACGAAGTACGGCCACCATTGACGACATTCAAAGAAGCTGTTTTCAGAAGCAGAAAACGCAATTTCGTCTAGTATTTCAACAACAAAAAGGTAATTTTTTTAATTCCTCTCTTTTATATACTTAGTAATTCGCTTGAATTTTAGCTTTTGGAAATGGATAAATTCTGCAAATTTATGTATTAATATAGAGATGAAAAAGGTTGAACTTTTTATGTTGATTATGATTTAGGGCTGTTGTGAATAGCAAAATTTGCAATTGATTTAGTTTTATTTTGTTATTTTCTTTGATTAGGGGATGGCTACTATTTTGGGGACTCTTAAAATGTGGCATGGGGTTTTTTTTTAGTAAGGATAAGCATGATGTTCTTCGATATTATGCCGGAAAATATAGGACCTTTCTTATTAATTTGATTTGATGTGTTGGTTTTCGTGGTTGAGTTAGCTAAGAAATGTGGAAATTATGATGAACTTGTTGGGTTCACTATATGATTCCTGGGGAGAAGGATCTTGAGGCGGGACTTAGAAGGGTTAAGAGTGATGAGGAGGTGATGGAGTTGATTTCCCATGCGAAAACAAAACAGGGTAGGTGTACTGATTGTTATGTCATTCATGGCATTCCTGAGGTTATACCTGTGTTAGGGGAGGGTGAAATAAGAAATTCACCTAAAGGGGTAGTTGGAAGGAGAAAACCATACACCCCAAAAAGAAAGAGAAAAACAAAAGTCAAACAATCAAGTGAACCTTGACTAAAAAGGGTGCTGACTCAACTCTTGACCATTCCACACCTAGGGTTTCTGAGGTGGGCAAAAAAACCAAGCTCCTCAACTGTTGAACCTCCCCAAAATACTGATAACTCACAACAAAGGAATGAGCCCACACCTCTTAAGAACCAGAAAAAACTCAATCTCCACAAATCACCCAAGTCACTCAATTATCTTCACAAATTACTGAAGATAACATTCACAGTCCAAGGACTAATGAAGTACCACTTGAGGCAGACCATGATGGTGGGTTTGCATATGATTGGATAGATTCATGGACTGATGAAGTCCCTACTTGGGATAATTTTGAAGATTATGATCCTACTGATCCTGAATTTAACCCAAGGTAGAACAAGCCAAATTAAGTGAGTGAGAGCAAGAAGCGTTTGAGGGAGGTAACAATGGAGAGGGTTGTTGACCCTTGAGTTTTGAAGATGACTTAACCACAAAAGACATATTGTATTTTATTTATGTTATTGTTAGGTAATTCATTCTCGAGCAAAGAGAATACTTAATTGAAGATTAAAATGGAGAATTAATCAAAGATCGAAGTGATATGTTCGAATGATGAAGTATCAAGCTTGGAGTGAAGATTAGAATACATTAGTGGGATATCACTGGTGTCCCATGCTACCATGGTTGTGCTGATATCTTCTTCAAACATGGGGAGTCTGAAGCCTATGTGCATGAGTGCTACACTAAGGATACATACATGAAGATTTATGAAGCCTCAATCCCACCATGTGTTGGAGAAAAACACCGGCCAAAGATAGAACTGTCATTAGACCCTCCTCCTATTAAGATAGGTCATGGAAGACCAAGGAAGAACAGAAGAAAAACTCCATTTAAAGATCCCAAGAAGCCAGGGAAGTTGACCAAACATGGTGTAGAAATGAGTTGTAGTGTGTGCAAATCAAAGGACCATAATAAGAGAAGGTGTCCTGACAAGGACAATGTAGTTGAGCCAAAACCTAAGAGACCTAGGGGAAGGCCAAAAAAGTAGGGTTCAAGAATGATGGAGCTGAATCATCACAAGCACAATATCACCAACAAACAGCAAAACCTTCCGCTCTAGGGAGAAATGGGAGAACAATTATAAGGGGAAGGGGTATAGGGAGCATAGGAGGTGGTGTCAGAGTGGAAAAGCTGAAAACAATAGTGTTGGAAAAGGTGGGAGGGGGGGAAAATGTTGTTAGAGGGGGGAGAGGTGACAGAGGTGGCAGAAAGTGGGAGGGGTGGAAGAGGGGTCAACATTGTTAGAGGGAGAGGTGGGAGGGGTGTTAGAGGTGGGAGGGGTGTTAAGGGTGAAGGAGTGATGTTTGATGAACAAGGTAATCCAACTACTTTTAGTAGTAGAGTGCAAGCCAGCCAACTGTCTTCTCAAGCAAGTGAAACTAACCGGTGGAAATTTAGGGCATCCTCAATACCGTCTCCCAACATTTTCTCCTCGCTTCACAACCTTCACAACAGCATGAAGACGATAAAAGCATTGTAATCCAACTGAGGAAGAATCACTTGCAATATTCTTTCTTCCTTCTCTAATTTTTCGCAACTGTTTTTTTTTTCTTTCAAATGGTTTCAACTGCTTTAAATGAGGGAAATTACCTAATATATGGCAAGTAGGTAACTTAGTTCACAATAACCGATTATAACAAATTAATCAGGTTTAGGGACTAATATTGTGGATAAGACATAATATTCTGGATTATACCGAAATAATCATTAGTTCGGATTAATATTGGCAGATCGGGCATAGTTGATATTATTTATGTGAATTTTTCCTAACTATAAAAGGTTTCCTATACATGATACTGTATCAATTCTAACCTTATGACATGATATTAGTCTAATAACACATAATATGTACGTACCTTGTGTGGACAATATGAGCCATTTTCTCAACCTTAGAAATCACTCAAAGTAAAGTCTCTGCCTACCAAATACCAAACACATCAAAGTATTAATACTCTAATAAAGATTACAACAACTTTAAAATACTTGAAACTCTCTTAAAAAGTATTTCTAAACTCTCTTAAACATTAGAACTTCAACATTTAGTATCCCTTAATATAGTACTACCATACTAGCCAATTAAAACTAGGGCTGTTCGCGGTTGGGTTGGTGCGGTTTGGGATAGAACCCAATCCAAACCGCAAATATACGGTTTGACATTTTTCCAACCCAAATTGCACTGCACTTTTCCCCAAAACGAATCGCGCAAAATGGTTTGGTGCGGTTTGGTTTGCGGTTTAACCAATTTTACCTCCGCGACATTAATTTTGTAATCTAAGAGTAAAAAAAATTGTTAATAAGAGTCCAGATAGATATGAAGTTGACTTCATAATTAAACTTAAATAATGATTTATCAAAAGTGTTAAAGTTCTTTACCTCAAACTTCTTTTTTCAGTTTTATACTTGTATGCCACCTTGTCAAGTGTATTTAATTTTTTTAAAAAAACATATAAAATTGCGATTTGCGGTGCGGTATTGGTTTAAAAAATTTAAAACCCAGCCCAAATCGCAAACCGTGATTTGCTTCAAATCATAACCCAAACTGCAATTTTAAAACCGCAAATAACCCAAACCGCGAAAAAACGGTTTGGATTGCGGTTTGGTGCGGTCCAGACCACACTCTGAACAACCCTAATTAAAACCCTTAAAAATCACTCCTTTAATATTTAAAATCTACCATAAGTATCTTATAAAAAATTCAGCAAGATAGAACATCTTTAAAACTATTTAAAACTTACACTAGTAGAATAAAGGCTACTTGCTGCGGTTAAAAAGTGCCCTATTGCTGCGGTTTGGGCCGCGCAGCAATTAAGGGCGCAACAATAGGTATTAATAATATTGCTGCGGTTTTAAACCGCAGCAATATATACCAATATTGTTGCGGTTTTTTAGGCCAAACCGCAGCAATATATGAATTTTTTGGCGAAAAGTAAGGTGGCTGAGAGGTAATATTGCTGCGGTTTTTAGCCCAAAACCGCAGCAATAGGGTCCTACAAGAATTTTTTTTTTTTTTTTTTTTTTTTTTTTTTTTTTTGCATTTTGCCATAAAATTTGAAAAATAAAACCCGATAACAAACCCATCCACAAATGAGCATTATATCATTTAATAGAAACCAAAATCAAAATGAAACCAACATCACTTCTCATTCACAATAGATAAAACTAACAATAAGAACCAGAAAATTATATTATGCAGTAAAATCTAAATAAAAAATTGTACCAAATTATAACTGTACCAACTTACAAAGAAAATAAAGATAATGAAAACAATCAGATCTAAGAAACAAAGATAATGAAAACAATAAGATCTAGCCGTATGTTCTTTCCCGGAGATTCATCTGAAAAGGAACTTCGAAAATTCAGATCTGAAAGGGACAAAACTTCGAACAAACCCCATCCACAACTTCGAAAAGGAACTTCGAAAATTCAGATCTGAAAGGGACGAAATTCATCTAAATAATGAAAAAAAAAAAACGAAAAAAAACCCGAAGAAGGAAGTCGTCCGCTTCGTCGGCTTCGTGGAAATTCATCGCGTCCGCTTCGTCGGCTTCGTCGCGTCGTCCGCTTCGTCGGCTTCGTGGAAATTCATCCACAAATTCATCGCGTCGTCGCCGGAAATTCATCCACAAATTCATCGCGTCCGCTTCGTCGGCTTCGTCGCGTCGTCGGCTTCGTCGCGTCGTCGGCTTCGTCGCTTCGTCGGCTTCGTGAAGTCGCCGGCTTCGTGAAGTGAGGGTTGAGAGGTTGAGAGAGATGAGAGAGAAGAGGGGCTTGAGAGGATGAGAGTGAGAAGAGAGACGGAGGGGCTGAGAGAGACTGAGGGTGAGAGAGAGAAAATGTTACTTTATTTTGAGCGCTGAAAGAACCCCTTTTTTTTATGGGTAATTGACAGCTAATATTGCTGCGGTTTCCTAGTAGGACCACAACAATATATTAAAAAATATTTTTTTTAATATATTGCCGCGGTCCTACTAGGAAACCGCATCAATATTAGCAGTAAAGGGCCCCACATGTTTTTAAAATGGTAACCGTTAGACAATATTGCCGCGGTTTTGGGTGGGAACCGCAACAATATTGTCAATTTTTATTTTTTATTTTTTTTTGCGTGTTATATTGCTGCGTATAGGTAAAACCGCAACAATATCACCGCAACAAATAGCATTTATTCTACTAGTGTTACTTTAACATATTTATTAAGATTAAAGTACTCAATTTTCATAAGCTATAACATAGTATTATAGTTCTAACTCTTAAAAACACCAAAAATTCATGCTTTCGTGCTTAACATATTTATAAAGATTAAAGTACTCCGCTTATTATTAATGAATAATGATATTCTTATTTGAGAATAAAAATAAATATAAGGAAAATTCTATATGGTGACCTCCTACTCTCAAATTTTCTTTTTGGTGGCAGGCTAAAAATAGATTTATACAAAGTGACATCCTACTAAGCAATTATATGCAGTGACTCTAATCCACTTAAAAACTTGGCTAACCACACAATTAAAGGTTAATTACTAACCTATCCCTAAATTAATTATCAATGTCATCAATCATCAATCAACAGTGTTACCCATACATCTGAATCTCAACACAATTTCATCCATTATGCAAATTAACAATAGGATGATTCAACATTGTTACTATTTGATTATTTTCTTTCATGGCTATCATTATGTCCCATTTTTTGGATTACTGTACAAAATCAAATCTATCTAAATTTCTGATCGAACGCATAAAGTTCAACATATTATTTTGTTAACGTGCTCATCAATCAACAAATTTGTATATTCTCTCATAATGTTTATTCTTTGGTTCTTTTATTTCATGGTTGTCAATTTCAATTTCATCCCAAATTATGCAATGCAACGCACACGTGCATAAACATAGAACCATAATAAATTGACTATTATAATCAGGTAAAGCCACATATTCTCATCTTGTACTCATCATGATACGAGTTTACCTAGATTTACATGTAAATCATTCACGAAATTACAGTAATAATTCAAAACGTTTCAAATTGAGGAGGTTTTTTTTATGATAATTAATTAACTTATGGCAAGTTAGTAATATACCTTTAATTGTATGATTAACCAAGTTTTAAGTGGATTAAGATCATAATTGCTTAAAGTTATAATTCTTTTTAGCGGGCCCCAAATAGAAAAATTGAAATTAGGAAATCATGATGTATAATTTCTCTCAAATATAAAAATAGTTGTAAGAAAATGGGGAATACTAATCCTTAAACTTGGGATTTGGTTAAAGACAGTAAAAGGTTGGTGGATCTGGGATGAAATGGGTAAGTATTGCATTTCTCCATTGATTCTGATCTTTTGATCTGGGGGGAGTTGGGAGCTGGGAGTTGAGAGTGAGAGTTGAGAGTTGAGAGTTGAGAGTTGAGAGTTGAGAGTTGAGAGTTGGCATTACATTACTGATTAGTGATTAGTGATTAGTGATTACTGTTGAGATGTTACCACCGGAGCTCCAACCGTTACAGTATCGTCCTTACATATCACCGGCATCTTCATCTTCATCTTTGAATCCTAACCCTAACCCTAACCCTAACCCTAGGTCTGGTGTACTGAAAGGTTTAGGTTTCGCTCACAATGGTCGAGTCGCCATTGCTCTTATCCCCTGCGCCGCCTTCCTGGTTGACCTTGGTGGTACTCCCGTGGTTGCCGTCTTAATCCTTGGGCTGATGTGCTCTTACATCCTCGATTCCCTCAATTACAAGCCCGGCGCATTCTTTGGAGTTTGGTTTTCTCTAATATTCGCCCAGATCGCCTTCTTCTTGGGTTTCGGTTTCAAATCATCCTCTTCCGTCTTCCATTCCACCTCTCTTTCCATCCTCTCCTCTTTGCTATGTTCCCAAACTACTTTCCTCATTGGTGTTTGGTCTTCTCTCCAATTCAAATGGCTTCAACTCCAGAATCCTTCTACTCTACTTGCTTTAGAACGACTTCTCTTTGCTTCTCTTCCTCTTGTCTCTTCTTCCATCTTCACTTGGGCCACTGTTTCTGCTCTTGGTATGTCCAATTCCTCTTACTATCTCATGTCTTTTAATTGTATTTTCTATTGGCTTTTCTCTCTTCCTCGTCCTTCTTCCTTCAACTCTTCCTCCCCTCGTTACCATGGTGGTCAACTTCCTCATCACTTATTCATTCTAGGTCCTCTTGAAAGTTGTTTCCATCTTCTCCATTTGCTTTTCTTTCCCTTGCTCTTTCACATTTCATCTCACTATTCCATCCTTTTTTCTTCCTCTTCCTCCCTTGCCGATCTCTTCCTTCTTTTCTTTCTCCCTTTCCTCTTTTTGCTTTATGCATCCACCAGAAATTCTCTTTGGTGGCTCACTACTAATCCCACTCACCTCCACTCTATCCGCATTGTCAATGGAGCCATTGCCTTACTTGTTGTCGTCGTTTGCTTGGAAGTCAGGGTCATTTTCCATTCTTTCGGCCGTTACATCCACCTCCCTCCTCCTTTTAGTTATATCCTTGTCACTGTCACAATGCTTGGTGGAGCAGCTGCTGTGGGTGCATTTGCCTTGGGTATCATTGCTGATGCTCTTTCCTCTC
The DNA here is from genome assembly GCF_026745355.1 of Beta vulgaris subsp. vulgaris. Classification (NCBI taxonomy): domain Eukaryota; kingdom Viridiplantae; phylum Streptophyta; class Magnoliopsida; order Caryophyllales; family Amaranthaceae; genus Beta; species Beta vulgaris. The sequence goes on from NC_079203.1 coordinate 90,177, forward strand.
TCGCCTTCGTCACCTTGGCTGTTGTAGCTAGTGCTGCTGGTGCCCTTGTTGTGGGATTCCCTATTTGGGTATGTTCTCTGATTTTTGCACTTATAGTTTTGCTGTTTTTCTCTTCTCGTGATAAGACAGACCACATTATAAAAACATTATACAGCTTTTTTTTTTTGTTTTTTTTACTCATTCCTTTGAAACTACTTCTAAGGAACTAGAAAAAAAATGAGAACTACACACTTGTGTCTCCCTGTTTTCATGGATTTGGATTTCTAAATAATCGAGTAGTTTAGCCCTGTTCCATTAATTTACATGTTAGTCCGTTTATTTGATACCCATAAATTGTTAGATGGTATGAAGGTAGAAATTATTCCAGCAGTTTGTGACTTCCTCATAGGCATAATCTTATATTTTCTGGTGAAGTCTGTACAACTATGTAGCATGGGTACTTCTTCTGGGTTACGTACTCGTACCCGCACCCGTACCCGATACGATACGTATCCTGTATGGGTACGCGTACCCTTTCCAAAAATTTCAAAATCTTGCCGTTTTCTGTCCCAGTACCCGAATCCGCACCCGTATCCGTACCCGTCTATGTGCAACCTAGCTGTACAAAGAGATGGAGTGTATAACCTTTCAAAAGCAAGATATTGAATATATGAAGGAGAGAGCAGAAGCTAATGTAGATATTAAATATGTTTTCAACAAGATAGATATTTGCTATGCATCGAAAACCTCCATTTAAGGGGCCACGATGACAAGAAGCTAATACATGGTAGTTGTGTTGAAAAGCTCAAAATTTAATGCTTGATTACTAGTGAGATTTTGGATTGTTAGAGGAATGGCTTTAAGTATGTTCTTAGGTTTTCGATGTGTATGTTGTGAGGTGCCTCATGTCCTTTTTTTTTTTTTAACTTTGGTAATTTGCTACAACTGACATGAACTTCACACCTTGTAGCATGTACTACAAATTGTGAATGTTCCTCCTAATTAAAGATTTTACTCAAGATGCTTATGTGAATGTAGTTTTCAAATATTATATGTTATTGCTGTATGCTTACATGCAATATTGACAACTTTCTTCATGGGGGACAATCCCAATTTCACTTTGTAAGTTTTAAGCGATGATAACAAGTATCAAAATTTAATTATATCACAACTAATTACAGAGTATGAAATACCATTATTAATTTAAGAACCTAATTCCATTTTGTAATGAACAAACCCGCCAAATTACTTTCGTAACCCATAACATAATTTAAGAGAAGAACCATTTATTGCTTTTAATAGATAATTTAAATGAGAACGGACTAGAAATAATAATTCTATCTATATAATAATATTTAGAGTCCTAGAGTTCGAAAAGTCTCTCTCTAGGGTTCATTAGGGCTCTCTAGGGTTTGAGTGGTAAGTTTTGGGTTTTTCCATCAAGATTTCTCGATCCTTCGGGTGGTGATTTTCTTTATGGGGTTGATTGTCAGCTCTCATGGCTGATGATATAGCAAATAACTGAAGAAGAAGATGCGACTGTTAATTTTGATAGCATTGAAACCTCGAAAAATAATCTCAATCTTGAACTGGCGCTTTATAGGCAAGGTGTTAACAATTAGAAATTTCAATTTCGAGGCGCTAAAGAAAACATTGAACCAAATTTGGGCGATAGTTGTTTCGTCCAATAGAAAATGGGTTGTTAGTGGTGCGGTTTACGTGCCGCCGCGATAAAGAAAAGGTCTTGCATGGGAGACCATGGACGTTCGATCAAAACTTAGTTATGATGCAAGAAATTGATGATTCCATGCAACCTTCAAATATCAAACTTGATCGCTTCCCTTTCTGGGCCAGATTATACAACCTACCAATGGGGTGTTGATCGGAGGGCCATATTCGAAGAGTGGGAGGATGTTTAAGTGATGTTATGGAGGTGGATACGTCGGCCCGCGTTTGCATTTTTATGGATGTCAAGAAACCATTGAGAAGAGTGCAACGGGTGTCTGTTAAGCAAGGGGTCTCGGCCCTTATTGAATATAAGTACGAAAGATTACCCACCTTCTGCTATGGGTGTGGTTTGATCGGCCATATCGAACGGGATTGCCCGATGCGTCAAGTTGAGGATGATATGGTGGAGGAGCTTGGCTTCAGGCTTCACCAAGAAAAGGGAGGCTTAGGTTGGAGGAGGAGACTCGAAGTTTCTTGAAGCATGCACGTTATCACCGATCATCTGGTGCGTCAAACCGAGACCGAGGTGGCTCCGTCAAACAACATGGTGTAGCAGCAAGTGGAAGTGGCCGAGTTCGTTGTGGAGCATGGAGGAGGGTTACGAGAGGAGGGATCCCGAAACTGTTTTTCAAGAAACAGTACCAACCCATGTTACAGGTGATTTACCTCTTTCTAACTTTTCCTTTACTGCATCTAAGGATAAGGGGGTTGATAAATGCAAATCAATGAAGGTGAAAATTCATTAAACAAAGGTGACTTATGTAGACTAGCCACTTGGATACAATAAATCGGTTCATGAGGGGAATAGTGGAGAGAAAAGCAAGTGGCCTGACCCAATATGATTGTAAATGAGGGCATTTGTGATGATGCGGAAAAGAAGTGTTTTAAATGTGCAGGCGATGTTGATGTTGGCAGTGTGTCTCAAACTGTCGAGGCGGAGGTTGGTGGTGACCAACCCCGCCGGGCATTATGAATATTTTATGTTGGAACTGTCGGGGGATGGGTAACCCCTCGACAGTTCGTCAACTCAGAAGATGGAATTCTTCCGTTACCCCCGACATCCTGTTTGTGTCAGAGACAATGATAAAAAAAGAGATAGCAGAACAAGCGAAGGATCGTATTGATTTTTTCAAATGCGTTTGGTGTGTCGAGTATGGGTCGTTCTGGAGGGTTGTGTATTTACTGGAAAAATGATACTATAGATTTCTCGTTGGAGTCTTTTTCCCATAATCATATTTGTGGCGACGTGGTTAGTAGAGGAGGAGTGAGATGGAGGTTTTGTGGAATTTATGGTTGGTCGGAGGAGTCGAATAAGTACCTAACATGGGAGCTTATAAGGCGTTTATGTGCTGAATGTGATGGTCCAATAGTTTTTGGAGGGGGTTTTAATGAGATACTGCCGTATGGGGAGAAAGAAGGTGGTGCAGAGAGAGATCGAAGGGCAATGAGGGATTTCCGAGAGGTTGTTGATGACTGTGATTTGCATGATTTACGTTTTGTTGGTCAATGGTATACATGGGAGAGGTGATAGGCCGGAGACGAAGATTAGAGAGAGACTGGATCATTTTCTCATTTCTCAAACATGGGTGCAGAGCATCTTGTTAGATACAAATCGGATCATGCAGCGATTGTGCTTAAGAGTGAGGTGCCTAGCTCCTCTAGGCATCGAGAGAGATGTTTTAAATTTGAGACATGATGGCTTTTGGAGGAAAGTTGTGAAGATATTGTTCACTTGGGAGGGTTCGATTGGCGAGACTATACTGGGGCGGTTGGTGGTTGTTGCTCGCACCTTAGTTGGGTGGAATAAGGAAGGGGATCGTAGTTTGGCAAAAAGAGTCGATAAGGTCGAGAAAGAGCTTCATAATGCTCAAAAGGAGGGGATTTCAGATAGGAAACCCAACAAATGTGGGGAGCTTGAAGGAGAGCTTGATAGTTTGAATGTGAAATTAGAAGCACATTGGTATATGAGATCGAGGGTGGCGGAAATAAAAGATGGGGACCGCAACACAACATATTTCCATCATAAGGCATCGCAGAGGAAGAAACAAAATAGAATTCAGGGCCTTTATGATCCCCACGGCACATGACAAATTGAAGAGGAGGAAACTGAGACTCAGGTCGGGAATTATTTTCGAAACATTTTCTCGTCGACCGAGCCTTCAGGTGATAATATGGATGAAGTGCTACATGTTAAATATTCGGTTATTGTTGATTACAATGCAATACTATTGAAATCGTACTCAAAAGACGAGATTTATGCTGCAGCCAGATGCACCCATGCAATATTTTATCAGCAATTTTGGCATATAATTAGAGACGAGGTATTTAAGTTTGTTAGTAATATGTTGCATAATTATTCCTCCTCGGAGTATATTAAGTTACTAATATTGCTCTCATTCCTAAAGTTAAGTCTCCTACTCTTGTCTCTGAGTTTCGACCTATCAGTTTATGTAATGTGTTGTATAAAATTGCCTCTAAAACTCTTGTGCTTAGATTGAAATAATTCCTCCCTGAAATTGTGACAGAAAAGTAGAGTGCTTTTATCCCTGGAAGAATAATTAGTGATAGCTCTGGAGATATTTCACTCCATGAAGAAAAGGAATAATAGCAAGAAAGGCTTGATAGCAATGAAGCTGGATATGAGCAAGGCATATGATAAAGTAGAATGGGGTTTCCTCATGAAGCTTTTATTGACAATGGGCTTTGATGGGTGTGGGGTGAATTTGGTGATGAGTTGCATGTCATCAGTTTCCTACTCTTATTATTAATGGAAGAGTTTGTGGGGCTGTCACTCCCTCACGAGGTTTGAGGTAAGGAGACCCATTATCTCTTTCTCTTTATATTGGTAGCTGATGCTTTCTCTCATATGATACAAGAGAAAGTAGATGATGCCACGGAGATACATGGTGCAAAAGCTAGCAGGAATGGACCTGTAATATCTCATCTTCTGTTTGCAGATGACAGTTTGTTGTTTACTAGAGCCACCTGTCAGGAATGCTTGAAAATAGTTGATATTCTCAACAAGTATGAAGCAGCATCCGGCCAGAAAATTAACTATGAGAAGTTGGAGGTGTCTTTTAGTAAAGGAGTAAGCTGTTGCAAACGGAGAGAAAGCTTGAGTGGTATTCTTCAGATGAGGCAGGTTGACAAACACCAAAAGTACCTAGGTATTCCAACTACTAGTGGGCGATCGAAGAAGCTAGTGTTTAGAGACCTCTTAGATAGGATATGGAATGAGAGGGTGGAAGGAAAAAATGTTGTCTCGTGCTGGGAAGGAGGTGTTGATTAAAGCTTTAATCTAAGCCTTGCCTACATATCTCATGGGTGTGTACAAGATTCCTGCGACAATTGTCCAGGCTATTCATTCTGTGATGGCTTGATTTTGGTGGGGTAGGAAGGGTCAGGAAAGAAAGATGCATTGGCTTAGTTGGGAAAAAATGTACAAGCCAAAGTGTATGGGATGTATGGGATTTAAAATTCTATCAGTTTTCAATGATGCTCTCCTGGGTAGGCAAGTTTGGCGCCTGTTGCATGCAAAAAGTTCTCTATTGGGTCGTGCGTTGAGGGCAAAATATTACCCTGATGGTGATGTGACGAATGCTCGGTTAGGTTATTCTAACAACTTTTCATGGAGAAGTATCTGGAGTGCGAAAAGCCTAGTGAAGGAGGGGATTATTTGGAGGGTGGGAGATGGACGGGACATAAATATTTGGAGTGAGCCCTGGATCGGCGATGAGAACGGAAAATTCATTGAAAAGAGGGTTTGAGTGCAGTACATGAGTTGATTGATGAAGAGACGAACGAATGGAAGGTTGATTGTTTTGAGAGGAATTTTGGGGAACAAGATAAAAAATGTGTCCTGTCGATTCCATTAAGCTCAAGAGGAGTGAAGGATGAATTGACTTGGGCTCTGACGAAAGATGGCCTCTACTCGGTAAAGACGGCGTATATGTTAGGTAAAGGTGGAAATTTAGACGACTTCCATCGAGCTTGGGTTGTTTTGTAGGGGTATTGATGTCTCGCCTAAGGTGAGGCACTTTCTATGGAGACACTGCACGATGTTGCTGCCAACGAGAGATATGCTTAGAGCTCGTCACGTGATTGACAACGGCTGCTGCCCATGGTGTCCTAATAGCTGGAAACGCAGCACCATGCCCTTTTTGGGTGCCCGAGAATCAGTGGGCAGTGGGTGGAGCATGGTTGTGGAGCAACGGTAAGTGAAGATGGCGAGGAGGGGGGATGTGAGATGGTGGAGAGATGGTCAAAGCTCAAGAAGATGGTTCAGCGTGGATGTTATTTGGCATGGAATATTTGGGCTGAAAGGAACCGTTTTGTTTTTGACAATACAAGCCAGCCATTAGCGGTTGTTAGCCAACGAGTGTGTCGCCAGGTAGGGGAACACAATGAGTACAATATCTGGATTTATGGCTAAGCATAGCGGCGATAGCTCGGGATTCATTGAGTGTTAGAAGGCAGCGAGCATGGTGGCCCCCGGATGTAGCGGAATGTAAGCCTATATTGCACGCTACTCGCCTTGCCAGGTCTCATGGTCTATATGACATTATAGTTGAGTCCGATGCCCTCGTAGTTATTTCTAGACTGTCAAAAGGTTCTCTATTTTTTTCAGATTTAGATTCAGTTTTAGGAGATGTCATTTTGTTTGAGTAGGAACTTTAATTCCATTAGTTTCAAGCATGTCAAGAGAGATGGGAATGCTTTTACCCATAATCTTGCTAGAGTTGTGCCATTTGGTGTGGAGCCTGGGAGAACCATTGTCCAAGGGAAGTCGCTCCTTATGTATTGATGGACATTTTGTCCCTTGATTAATGCACATCTCTTTTCCCCTAAAAAAAAAGAAGATAATTTAAATGAACAAATCATTTCTTAGACAAAGAACCTGGAAAAGCAATCAAGAAACTTCATGGCCTATATTAATTGAGCACTTGATCACCCAAAACCATTTCATTGTAGTGTAAGCCTTTCAAAATGAAGTCCACTTAAATCAATTAACATAAGAAAAAGATAAAGAAAACTTTGAAAAGGAAAGCTAATAGCAGATGCAGTGATACAAAGGGTTTGACTCTTTTGAAGTGGTATAAGCCATAAAGTTACATGTATTGCACTTTGTGCAAACAAGAACAAAAAAGAGATAAGCGGCAAGGAATTTGGAATTTGGGGTCTTGCTGTATTGCAAACGCGTTAAAATATGGTTAGTTTCGGGCTCTCTGTGTAGTTCTACTGTATATTGATTTTTGGACCAAAATCTGATGGGGCTAGCCCCTCTCCCACCCTTAAATCTTCCACTTAAAACCTGTGTGGTTTTATTGTATATTTCAAGTCTTTGCCTCGTTTTTTTTTTTTTTTTTTTTTGGCAAATCAAAGTTATTATTGAAAACCAAAAAAACTTGGTTGTGAGTCAAAAATACAAATCCCAAATACTCAGCAACAAGCTAGTAGTAGAGGGAAATCAAGCAAACACAAAATATCAAACAACTAGCATATGTCTATCCTCTTCTTTACACCTAGCTGCCACTCTAAATAGGATCTCTTTGTAAACTCTATCAGGATGCATAAGTGTGTTACACAAGATCTTTTGATTTCTCTAGTGCCACAACATATAAACTGCCTCAGTGAATAGCATAACATAAACTCTTGCTCGTCTAGTTTTGCTATGGGCCTTTCTACAAGCTGCCTGCAATTCCATATTGAATCCTTGCCCTCTTATGTGAATATTAATAACTCTTAAGGAACTGGCTGCACACTGTATTGGTGTATTGACAATCAAAGAACAAATGCTCAATTGTTTCGTTTTTATCATCACAAAGTTTGCAAACAGGGTTGCATTGGATATGCCATTTCAGTAGCCTGTCTGTTGTTGCCAACCTTTGTTGTGCTGCTAGCCAAAGAATAGGGGAAGCTCTGTTATCCTTTATCACCCTTCTCCAAGAAACTCTATCAGAGACTGCCTTCATTCTAAGATAAGCTTTATGAATGCTAAAGCTTCCATTCACTAACATTGATTGCCAACCTCCATAAGCCTGTACTTGGTCTCTGCCATCACTTTCTTAAGAATCCAAGAAGAGTTGTTGCTTACAGCAACTGTGTCTTGTAAATTTTATTAGATAAGTGTCTTTTGCCTCGTTTTATTATTTACTTTTCTTTGGAAACTCTCTTTAGTAACACAAACTTTGGGCATTGTGCATTAATGTGACACCTTATGACCAATAATGCAAACTTTTATCACCTCAGTCTTCCTCTTCCAAGCCCGCCAAATACATTTTATTTTCTCTTGCTCCTCCCTCATTGGATTTGAGGAGGAAATGAGACACTGATTGGGAAGAAATAAATGTTTGAAACTAAAATTAGGAATAGGAAAATTTGTGAGAAAACAACCTTTGAAGGAAAATCTGGCAGAAGACCTTATAATAATTTTTTTGCAAAGAACAACCTTGACCTTTTTTTCGGCATTGACCAAGTATTTCTGGCTTTGACTCATCAATACCTAACATGTTGAGGGCACATGACCCGTATTTCATATGTTTAAGCCCATTTCCATCCATAATTGATAATTCTCACATATAAACGAAACTCGAGCTGAAGATATGGGTTTAAATGAGTATTATGGAAAAAATAAGCTGAAACATACAAAATATGGGTCACATGTGCTACACATGTTAGGTTGAATGAGTCAATGTCGAAATAATGGGTCAAGGTTGTTCCTTACAAAATTTAAAGGTCTTCTTTTGCCAGTTTTTTTAATAAAAGGTTGTTTCTCACAAAAAATTGTATTTAAAAGGGTTTTTTTTTTGTATAAATTTTCCTTAGGAATATTAGCATCTTTTTAATGTTACAAAATTTTAAATCTATGAGATTCTCATGCCATGTAAGCATTTATGGTACAATCTTAGTTCTATAAGCACTCGAGTTTTATTGGAACTAGGAGTATTAGAAGTTTGTTTTATATCTTATAACCTAAAAGAGTATCAAGTTGGTGCCAATGTTTGAAGAGACCCAGATCATGTGTTATTATAGACAAATTGCCTTTTTTTTAAAGACTCGGGACGAAAATGTCTAGAAAGGTTTGTAAATCATTTGTGCTAGATATTGATTATGACATTACTTATGGGTTAGAATTGTAAAGGGCTGAGTCTGTATTTGTTTAGTGGTAGATGTCTTCATTCTTGCGGCTGTAATTTATGTAAGAGCTCTGTTCGTCAAAGGTAATCGAGCCTTAGAGAATATTCTTTAAATCGCGCATGCATGTCTCATTATATTTTATGTACTTGTGTTTTACCTTGAATTTTTTTTTTCCTACTTTGACCTGAGGAAGGGAATTAAGAAATAGACAAGAAAATAAAGAATTATCTGTATAATGAAATTGTAATGTGTTTCTGTTCCTGCTAACATTTCTTCACATTAACTTGGCTCCTTCCATTATTTGCAGCTACTTCCGCTTCCTGCAGCGTCGGGATTTTACCTTGCTCGTTTTTTCATTAAGAAGTCTTTGCCGTCGTATTTTGCTTTTGTTGTGCTTGGGAGCCTGATGGTTATGTGGTTTGTGATGCATAATTTCTGGGATCTCAACATATGGTTGGCAGGCATGTCTCTTAAATCCTTTTGTAAGCTCATTGTTGCAGGTGTTTTCCTTGCTGTGGCTACTCCTGGCTTGGCTCTTTTCCCTCCTAAGCTTAAGTTCTTGACTGAGGCTGCTTTAATTAGCCACGCTGTGCTGCTGTGCCATATTGAGAACCGATTCTTTAATTATAGCAGCATATATTATTATGGTCTGGAGGACGATGTGATGTATCCAAGCTACATGGTTATATTAACAACTTCTCTGGGCTTGGCCCTGGTACGGAGGCTTACTTTGGATAGCAGAATTGGATCCAAGGCAGTTTGGATTTTGACTTGCCTGTATGCTTCAAAGCTAGCAATGTTATTCATCACGTCGAAGTCTGTAGTATGGGTCTCAGCTGTCCTATTACTGGCCGTTTCTCCACCCTTGCTTCTTTACAAGTATGAACTGGTTCTCAATCCCTTTCCATAGTTTTGAACTTTGCTACTTCTGGTGAGAGTCAATGAACTATCTCCTTTTGTATCTTGCAGGGACAAGTCAAAAACAGCCTCAAAGATGAAACGTTGGCAAGGATATATGCATGCTTTTGTGGTTGCTTTGGCTGTCTGGTTTTGTCGTGAAGCCATTTTTGAATCTCTTCAATGGTGGTATGGCAGACCACCCCCTGATGGCCTACTGTTGGGTTTCTGCATCCTTTTGATAGGAGTGGCTTGCATTCCTATAGTAGCCCTCCACTTCTCCCATGTGCTGGTATGATACATATTGTTGTAGTTATACTTAGTTCTTGATTTCAGTTCATGGAGAATTGGAACAATTAGATATCTGATGTTTGATACAGCATATGTTAAATTCACAGAATTGCTTGAAATATCAGATATCTTTCTGCTGGCTTGATTTTTGTATGTTGATTTTTCAATTCATTTTATTACATGGACACCTTTTGAGGATAGGATAAAGAAATGGAAGATCTTGTCTAAAATCTATTATTAAGTCATTGTTGTCCTTTATAATATGGTGATCATGTAATATGAGGTGCATGCTACAGATAGTGATTCTCTCTTCTGTTTTCAGGTAAAATATCTTGTAGGTTCAGAAACCAATCTTCTTTTAAAAACCTTGTTTGATGCCAAATTTCCAGTATATGTTTAACGTGGTGATTGGGCATGCATGTGATTTTGGTATTATAGCTTTTCTTGATAGAAAATGTGTATATTTAGTTTTCAAAGTAATTTTTTAAAATTTCTATTTCCAGTTAGTGCATTACTGCACTCTTATGGAGATATTTCTAGTGGTGCCATGCCTTACCTAAAAACCTAGATCAATGCCTGTACTTCGATGGTCCTGGAAGCTTTTCAAGTCAATTCTTGATCAAAGGTTTTGTATGCTGTGGATTTGGCTGGGAGTTATCAGCTCCAAGAATCAAATTCAATAGTGTTGTGTGAATAGTGAAACACCAAAATGTGATATGAACAAAACCTTACTTCATGATAGACATCTATACATGACACCTTCTTTCAAGACATGAAGTGTTCAATTATTCATCTCTCAAAATAAAATAAAATAATGAAAGACATGAAATGTTCAACTTTTTATTCTTTTATTAAGTTAGTTCTAAATGCTTCTACTTGTTCTTCTTCACATTGAGGATTGATGAGGAGATGCAGTACAGGCTTCTAGTCAGTTAACTCAGTTACCTCTTAGACACAGCAGTATTAGGAATTAGAAGTTCTTGGGGACATGTTGGGCTGTGGCATTCTGTACTCATTTAGATGTTTTGGAAATATTCTAAAGGGTGTTTCCTTAGATCAATGGTGAATATTTCGTTCTGGGATAGTGGTGTCTTAATTAGTAATGATCTAATGATTTCTATTTGTGTTTTGTGTAGATTGCCAAAAGGTGCTTAGTACTGGTGGTGGCAACTGGGTTTCTCTTTATCTTGCTGCAGCCACCTATTCCATTTTCATGGACGTATCACTCTGACCTCATTAGAGCTGCTCATCAGACTGGAGATGACATCTCTATCTATGGCTTTATGGCGGCGAGACCAACATGGCCGTCTTGGCTCCTTATTGTGGCTATCTTGCTCACACTTGCTGCAACAACCTCATTAATTCCCATCAAGTACATTGTTGAATTAAGAACCTTTTATTCCATTGCTATTGGTATAGCTGTGGGTGTCTACATATCTTTTGAGTTCTTCCCTCAAGCTGTTATCCTGCAAGCCTTAATTGTTTTAACTATGATCTGCACCTCCGTGTTCGTGGTCTTCACGCATCTCCCATCTGCCTCTAGCACAAGAGGTTTGCCATGGGTTTTTGCTCTCCTTGTTGCACTTTTTCCTGTGACCTACTTATTAGAAGGTCAGGTTAGAATTAAAAGCCTCATAGATGGTGGAGACATCACAGAAGAAGAAAGAAGACTAACTACAATATTGGCTGTTGAGGGTTTGAGGACGTCGCTCCTTGGATTATATGCTGCAATTTTTATGCTTATCGCATTGGAAGTAAAGTTTGAGCTGACTGCGTTAGTGCGGGAGAAAGCTCTTGAGAGGGGTGTCTATAAGCCGAGTCAATCTGGTCAAAGCAGTTCGGCAAATTTCCCTGCAAAAATGAGATTTTTGCAGCAGCGTAGAGCTTCCATGGTGCCAACATTTACTATTAGGAGGATGGCTGCCGAGGGATCCTGGATGCCGGCAGTTGGTAATGTTGCTACTGTTTTGTGCTTTGCAATATGCTTGATCTTGAATGTTAATCTCACTGGTGGTTCAAATCGTGCTATATTTTTGCTGGCACCGATCTTGCTGCTACTCAATCAGGATTCTGATTTTGTTGCGGGCTTTGGTGACAAACAACGGTATTTTCCTGTTGTTGTTGTTATTTCATCCTATTTAGTCTTAACTGCTTTACACAGTATTTGGGAAGAAGTGTGGCATGGAAATGCTGGTTGGGGGTTGGAGATAGGTGGACCAGACTGGTTTTTTTCAGTAAAAAACGTGGCTCTCCTGATTCTGACATTCCCAAGCCATATTCTATTTAACCAGTTTGTGTGGAGCTATGCGAAGCAGAAGGATATGGCCCCTTTGCTTACTCTACCTCTAAATCTGCCAGCCATCATAATTACAGATGTGATCAAGGTCAAAATATTAGGGCTACTGGGAGTTATTTATTCCTTGGCTCAGTATCTAATATCAAGACAACAATACATTTCAGGATTAAAATACATCTAGATATGCACAAACTTTGTACAATACTTTTTTGCAATTGTCAGATGGTAATTTCAGGTTCGTCTTTGGCCACTCATCAGTTTAGCATAGTTTGAGTTGTACATCAGTTGCTTGAGCTGAATTTTGATTCTGAAATCAATAGAAATCAATATATTAGCTCTAAAATGAATACTTGCAAGTTTCTTTGCAGTGTAATTGTGGTTGAATCGTATTTGCTGTTTCTTTTATTAAGCCTGAAGCACCTGTTGGTGCTTGCAGCACTGTAGGCTGTTGCAGGCATTTGCAGCTGACGTTGGGGGTGTTATGGTTTAGAATTTTAGATGAAAAAGTGCTGGTATTTTGTCCTATGACCTAATAGGGAGTAAATTCAATTGTTATTTGGGATTGCGTAGATATTTTGTCCTATGACCTAATAGGGAGTAAATTCAGGGATGACACTGAACAGTGGACATAGCTGATAGCTGTTGTCACTTAATCTATCACCTCACCCTTGAGTTTGTTCGTTTTCTCACACCTCAACAACTTCGATTCTCCTAATTCTTGAATAAGATGAGTAATTTTTTCCCCTTAAAAAATATTTTTTTTTCTATATAACTCGTGCATCAGTACGGGAACAATCTAGTAATTAATTAACTCTAAAAATTTGACCATATCTTTTTTGAAATTTTGAGAAAAAAAAAATTAAAAATTACAAATTTGTAGAATTTTGATTTTAATTTTCCTTTTATGTTGATCATAGAACAACAAATATTTTTTCTAAAATGATGCAACTTGAAAATAGTTCTCACCTTACTTTAAAGACAAAATATAATCCCATCTCTAGGGATTACAAACATTTATGTAATATGTCACTTAACCTTAGTAGTTTTGGTTATGAATTTTTTTTAGATTTTTGAAACATATTTCAACCATTACGAATATGAGTTGTACTGTACCTGAAGTAAATCGTTATTTGAGGTAAATGTTTTACTAAAATAAACCTCTACTCCCCTTATTTCCTGAAGATGTTTACATTCGCTATTGAAAAGGTCAATGTTTAAAAACTTTGACTATATGCTCTAATTAATATTTTCTCTCTCTTTTTTCTATTATAATTCTATAATAATTACTACTTTGGGTAGTTATATATTTTTTGTAATAATTTCACTTTTGGTAAAAAAAAAAATCCAACCGTAGTTGAGAATATTGACCTTTACTTGATCAAACTACAACCATCATCAATCACTCAATTTGCCTCAAAAAGTTGTTTTTACTCTATTAAGATTTTATTTCTTTCTCCTACTCTAGTTAATTAAAGAAGTAGAGTACCTATATGTTAAATTACCAAAGTTTTTCACTTCCTTAAAAATCAAACCCAAAACACATTGTTGCAATAGAAAAAGAACGGAGGAAATACATGTGAAAAATATTGTCATGAGAGATTTTGTTGGATTCGTAACAATGTATATTTTTATAATTTTAATCTTTAATGATGACTCAGGAGCATAGGCACATTATCCTTTTTCTCCTTTTTCTTTAATATTAGATATAATGTGCATATTCCAATATACTACATTTATTTCTTTTTAATCTATACGCTTGTAAAAATGATGTTTTATATTCTCGCCAACGATAATACTACAAGCTTAAAGTTAACAAAAAACATAGAAAACTAACCAAAATATGATTATACAAAGTTCAAAAATATTGCACCTAAAAACAATATGAGTAATTGCAAATTCACAAATAGAGGGATAAAATGATGTAAACAAACATATCAAAATTTATAATTGTATTATTGATAGTATATAATGTATTGTTTTAATGTTTTTTTTTATAAAAGTATTAAGAATTTTCATCAAATAAAATAAGATAAAATAAGATAAAATAAATTCGCCCAATAGATGATATGATTGTCAGCTACTAACATATCACCTGTTCCCCCTAAAAAAAAAAAAACCATATCAACTGTGCATTGCTGTTAATTTATTTAAACCCAGTGTCCAGTGACAGTAACAACAATAATATAATAAATAGAAGGGTTTGAAATTCTGTTGATTCCCCTGTTACTTTGCCACCGGCGCCATGACTATACGTTTAACAGCCATGATTATGACTATGACTATGACTTTACAAGAAAATCTATCCCTAACCCCAATTGAACAAACCGCCATCTCCGCCATTGTTGAGTCTTTGAAAGATCTCGTAATCGTCAATGTCGATTCTTCTTCCCAAGAAATAAAAAACCCAATTTCCATTATTGAACAACCTTTAAAAGATGATCCAACCTCCATCATTGAATCTTTCCCAAGTAATTCTAATAGCTTTAGCTTCCAATTACGGCCGGCAAGCATATTGAAGCAAGCATTAGCATCTCTAAGCGATGTCGATTTCAATCCACAAGGTTTAGGGTTGATCGAAGTTGGGGAATTTGGTTTGGAGATCACAGTTTGCAACGCTAAAACCAGAGTCGATGGCCATCTTTGCCTGAAATCCACTGGTTTGATCAACTTCGAGTTTAGCAAGCCCATCCATAACAAGATCATTAACTTGAATCACATTTTCGACAATCTTGTTGATGCTGCTGCTAATGATACCATCACCTGTCATCATCTTGATGGTTCTTCTCAACTCACCTTCTTCTTTGGTTAGTGAATTTTATTATAAATTGGGTGATGTCCTATTTTTGATACTTCATCCTGAACATTTCCTAATTCTGATGATTTATTTCAGGAAATGCTTCTTTTGCTGTGGATTTATTCGAAATGGAAGCTAGCTTCGACAAATTTCCCAACATTACTTACGCCTGTGAGGCTGTCATACTATCTGATCACTTGAGGGAGATGATTCAAGTATATCAGGCAGCAAACACCTTTAAACTAGGTCCTAGCTAACTTCTTTTCTTGTTTATTTTTAAAGGAAATTAAGGAATGTCAAGATTACATGTTCATTTTTACTCTTTTTCTTTCTTTTAATCACATGTGACAGTTTCAATGGACATTTCGGAGAAGGGTTCAAGAGTCTTCGTAGGAAATACAGATTGGACGTATGATCTGGTACACTCAAACAGCTAAAAGTTGATTCCAACATTAACAAAAGCAAGAAAAAAAATTCACTACTTATTTGTTGGGGGCTTTGATTTTGCAGGTCTATGCAATTAGGGGAATGGAACCAGATCAGAGACATCATGCTTGGTTCCAGTTGCCTCATTGTGACTCTTTAAAGAAGGCATCGTTCGTTGCAGCCGGGTTTCTTCTGTGCCTTGTTACTGACCCAGTCGAACACATCATGCTGCGATTCAACCTCCGAGAGCTTGGAGATTTGGTGTATATCAATAAAGCCATTATGATCATTTTTAACACCAATTATTCCAACGAGATCAATAAACTTGGCCATTTAGCTTCTGCTGCCTCACTAATGTGAATTTTCGGCTTAAGAACCTGTAATTGTTCGGCATACTAGTATAATGCTACTGAATATAATGATACAAGGTTATCAGAAAATACAAAAAGAGCTTATTGTTACAGAAGAATGTAGCATATTGCTACTAAGCGTGCCTTAGCATATTGTTACCGCAAAACATAAATTTGTTCTATCGTTTAATCTAGATGATTGTAGTTTACTTGTACATATAATCTTGTTTTTTTATTGACTTGGTAAATGTTCTTAATATTCTGCAAACTTATACACGTACTGTCAAAGTTTTTTGTATATAAGGTTTATCTTGATAAAATATCAATCAAAAGGTTGTTTTGAACAAAAAACACTAATATAAGACTTGTTTTTTAGAGTTAATAAGACTTTCTTTGTATTAAAATTAATTAAAAAAGAAATACTAGAAAACATTAAAAAAGAATATATGTCACAAGTATTAAGAAACAGAAGATGTATATATATTTTCTCACTTTATAGCAGCTGGATTATAAGGTGGTTATGTACTGCTCCCTTCGGAAATCATAACAAAACACAGAATACCAAGGTCACAGACATGCACGTTTTAGTAGATAGAACCACCTAAGAGAGGGAGAAGAACTCATGCGCCTTGTAGTAGCGCTCAAGAACAACATTATACAGAGGGTGTGTTAGTTCCAAGAGATTGGAGTAAGGACCAAGAACATCCTGGGCTACAGGTGGAGAGTCAGCATCCTGCAAACTGATATACTGACATAGTGAAAGACCGCTTAAACAATAACATGTATGGTAGAAATCTCTGCTCTTTCCAGGTTTGTCTCTAAATCCTCCGTCCATAACCTGCAACAATAACATCACATCACCACCACTGCTAATTTGACATACAAAAACTCACAACCTTAACTTATGCGCCTAACCAGCCAAAATAAGCAGCGGAGAGGTTGTACATCAATAATATCCAAGAAAAAAGATGATTAATAGGCATTTCCCTCTCTCTTCTCCCTTTTTTTTGTCTTGCTCCCTCTTTTGGAAGGGGTGGACGAAGGGGGTTATTCTTCAATTTTTTTAAAGCGCAAAAGGAAGTGTGTCCAGCAAAACCATATTTTGCTTCAACAACAAACAAATAATGTGGCTCATGATCCACAAAGATAATCTTCACAAAACCCATGGTCAGTGCATACTCTACCATCAAAGCAGAACCTTAATCCACTATATAAAGATCAGCTGCAACAATTTTTCAGCAAAAATTAGGGAAGGGAGCTAAGACAATTTTATGTGGCTACCTAACACAAGCCTGCAGTGGCAAATGGGGAGATGGATTTCCACGGATAATGTGCACCAGTGCGCCAATTGCAATGCAAGAAATGGTTTGAAAGATAGTGAGCTTGTTAAGGAATTTTGATTTCTTATCTCAATCCACAAAAGTTTACAGCCAAAACCGTCTTACTTGTCCGCCCTAGTAAGCAACAAAGGAAGACAGTAATTGGTAGTATTGATTATCAAATATCTCATTCCACAGAAAGTCTTGACCTTGTTAGGAAGTTCGAAATTCTAACTAAGAGAGTTCTAGAAAAATATAGCCGAAAAGCCACCACACAAATCCACAAACCTAAATCTTCATCTGGACTTTTGAAGATCATGATTCATGATAATGAGAATGGTATCTTTCAAACCACATTCTGCGGATCTAAATCAATACTCCTCCCAAAAACTGATACATGCCATGCAGCAAACCCCCTTGCCAAATATCTCCTGAAAGATTCGTTCATACCCCCCCCCCCCCCCTCTTCCCCTCTCCCTCCACAGCACCACAAAACCCCCTATAAGAAAAGACATCTAGGTCAGTAAGGAATATTTAAGACATTGCATAAAAGCGCCGCACCAATTCCTCCATATGCCTAAAAAAACAACATAGTATAAAACAAGTGCACTCGAAAGGAAACCCCGTTAATTATTTTTGTGACCAGCTATATATATTTCTAAACAGCAAATTCAGAAACCAATCTTCCCAACACATTAATAAGCAATGCCTCTTCCTTCAATCTGAGTCCCGACAGGTATTCCCCCGGCAATCCTCAATTTCACATATAATAATAACAAATCCAGAAAGGGGATTTATGTAGAAAGAAAGGACCTCTACTCACCTGGCCAGTCGACTCAACTACATGACAAAGCTAGCCAGCAAGAACAAACTTGTCAACATATAAAGCTCAATTAGGAAGAAGAAAAAAGCTCTTCGTGCAAAAAAATAAATGGTGTGCCATAGACCGTGCGTCTCACGCAGGAAGAAATCATTCATCTTCATTTTCTCCTCTATTACTCGATTTAAGTTATCTTCTCAAACAATCCACCCAATACTTCAACGGACATCTTCATTGGCCCCTTTTCTCCAAAAAAAAAAGGAGATAACCCACCCAAAATTAAGGAGTCCAACGGGCAAGTTTTTGTATCAAGACGCTCCAAGTGTCAATAACACAGTTACGATTTATATCAATATAAAGGATGAACCGATGAACTGACAAACAATCGTTGTTGCAAGCACTCAAGTTCTATTCCTCTGTTTCAGGATTGTGAATTATTAAATTTAATTAAGATCCGGGTTATTATTGCTTTAATTTGTATATAACCGTTGTTTGATCTGTCAATTTTTTTGGTATAATATGATTGTCTATTGTAATTGTATTTGGTTTGATTATCGTTGTTTGCTTTAATTTTATATGTAATCTCTGTCAAAAGGATGAAATTATTAAAGTAAAATATTAATGTTTAACGTTTCATTGAGATATCATATATGATAAGAAATAAGTAATTTGTTTTGTCTGCACAATAACGTATTGTCATGGGCAATCTTGATTTTCAGCTGGAATTCCATTTTATGTGTTCACAATGGTGCAACCCCGAATTTAAAAATCTGGATCCGCCACTGTCTTATCCTCAATACCCACCATGTTCATCCCCTATGATTATCAGCATTTATCACCACCACAAACAAACACACAATGACCTTGATGGCCGAAAAGATTGAAATGACAACTGAATACAAAAATCTTCGTACCTTAATATGGCATCTCCTTTTATCTAGACCACTAATGGTGGTTTTTTGTCACCCAAATTTTAAATGAGAAATATTGACTTCAAAAGTTAATCTTTTAGCCACCATACACAAGAGGCAGTGGAAGGGGATAGAAAGGAGGCAATGAAGGAAGTGAGGAAGATGAGAGAGGTGAAGGAGAGAAACAAAAGTGAAGGAACAAGGAATTTTCTTTTTACCAACCATTATCAGGTATTGGTAAGTCATCCATTCTAAAACACATGACTTGATTCCTAACCTGATAACTGGAGATATAAACAAACAAAGCCTCAAGCCTATGGAACTATGGAAGCAAATCACAAAAGTAATGTTCCATATCTGCAATCTAAACCTTTATTCTCAATGTCATCTTCCAAAAAAAAATTATGAACAAAATCAGAACTAAGAAAGATTGATCGAAACATCATGAAAATCACAATAATCGTCAACCAAAGAAATTCCATCAGGATGTCAGCAGCTGGATATAGAGCATTTAATTCTAGCTACGCAATAGCTGTTCCACAAACAGATGGAACCTGCCCTGGAAAGGTAGTGACTTTACAAGGCAAAAGGGGAAAAACCCCCATTTTCACTTTCATAGAAACGATAGGTTTATCTCTGAGATTGATGATCATTATCAAGCTCACCCTATATACTTCCAAAAAGCGCCCCTTCTTTTCACTGTCTCCCCCAACAACCCCAGCAATTAAATCAGGGAATTGAAAGAAATAGCATCCATATCAGTTACTTCTTACCAATCTCGGAGATCGATCAGCTGATCATGGCTCCACTTAGTAGAAAGAACTTCAAAAATAGAGCATATAGAGCTTCTGCCTTGCATGGAGCTTCACTAGACTACATTTCTTGTACCTCTTGTTTCTTGCATTTGATTTCGTCCTTTCTATGTGGATTCACATAACAGTTGGACACTGAGAGTGTTTGCACACAACAAATAAAACAATCTAGTGACCCTGCATTGAGGAATGTATGCAATCTACCTCTTCCTCGAGCAAGAAAAGAATTTACGGAACACTCAAAGGGAAAATAAAGCTGGAGAATGTGTGCATATATGCATATGACTATGTTGCGACCCATTAAATATATATCTGTACTGCTGAAAAATCTACCCAAACAACAGTCAAGCATGCTACAAGGGAGCAACATTAATTACAGATATCCTAAAAAATAGAAATAGCAAGCAGAACATTATCCATTTGAACAACAAACCAAAATATTTACAGTAAGAGATTACCTGAGAACAAAGAATTATGTACTGCTGCAGAGCAAGGTTGTGAAAGAGAGGTCCAATATTTGCCGAACGTTTCACAAAATCAAGACCAACGCCAGAGAGGTTCACAATATTAGGATGACTTTGTAGACCTGCAGATAGAAGTACAACCACCAGTATGTCTTACATGCTTCTACACAAAATAACGTGCATTGATATATGGAAAATGAAGCAAACACTCTCCAACTAATAAACTCTTCCTAAACAATTTCCAATCTTTCATCCCACATAACCATACTTAATACCTGGTCATGGTTGAAATATGATCAAGACTTTAAATTCAAAACATACAATATAAAATATCTCACCTCCTCCCATATCCTCGATTCTTCAATCATTACTCCCTCTCCTCTCTAATCCCACATGAAACCATCATTCAACCACCACATCCTTTTCTCTAGTGAGGCCAAAACCATTACAATTGTTGTGTCCAACACTAATCACCCTTATCCCCGGTTCCCTTTCCCTGATAGAGCGGCAGAACTAGGAAAAATCAAAAGAAATGTTCCATTTTTTTTTATCTCAGTTGCTGTAGTTGATCTGTTGATGTGCAGTTAAATGCAGAGAACCAGTGTGAGAGAGGAAAGAGATAGAAATTGGGGGCTTTGCTACGAGCTGGCGGTTGGTATAGAGGTGGTTGTTGGTCACAATTGTAACAGGTCTGGTTGACTCGCTATGTTGCTGATTATCAAAGTATAACACTATAACCATATAAAGGAATTTCTCGATGAAACCAACCTACTTTTTAAGTTCAAAAATTCCGTGCCTCAAAGGTTTCTCAAGATGGATTCCACTGGCACCAAATCTGTTAAAGCACAAAAGCAACATGTGGTATGGGTTTGACTGTTTGAGTGATTCCAAAACCACAAAAAAACCATACCTGTGCATGAACCAAAGTACCAAACACTTCGTAACAATTAACATAGCTTAAAAGGGTATCAAGAACATTCCTCCTATCGGAAAATAAAGTTCCTAATCGACTTTGGCACCAATTTCATGAGTGTTAAATGTAATCACGTAGTTGGAAGTCGATGGAAAGAGGACAAAAGGTAAAGAGAACATCAGGCTAGAGACAACCACCACCTCAAAAATGTGTCGATAGAGATGGTAAGAGAATTCATGCAGTGGATTAAAAAATAATTAATAACCAACTATTAGTTCTATTCAAAAGGGGCAAAAAACTTTTTGGGACATACAAAATATAGTATCGCCTCCGTCCTAAGTCGTATGCTCTATCTAGATTACTTTTACACTATCTCTTAGCGACATGTTTAGCCATTAATATATTTAATCATGCATTTAGGCCAGGGAAATATGAAGTTGATAATTTGGAAATAGGCAAAGAAACGAATTTGACAAGATCGCAAATGAAAACTTTTGTTACGATAAGTGATAAATCTCTAACCCTAGTCCCTAGTAGCCGACTTAATCATCTTCCTCACAAGTCACTCCTCAGTTCCTCACTTCTTCTCACTCTGTGAGTCTCTCTCTACCTTGCATTCTCTTTTAGTCTCTCTTCCTCATTTACTAATTCATAACTCATTTCATTATATGAATTTCCTTTTCCCATTTTTCTTTCAACTTAGATCGAGGTTGCTATGAATTACTATTTTAGGTTAGGTCTTGTATTTTGCAATTTGCTTCTGATTATAGAATTTAAAATTGGATGTACTTACTTTATGGAATGAATGTAATGAGTTTAATTTTAAATTTCAATCACGAGAAAATATTGTGAACCTAAATTGGAAAAAAAAAAAAAAAATTTCCTCCGTAACAAAATAACTGCGACAAATTCCGATACTTCCTGCCATGAATTTTATGCACACCTCCGTAACAGGGGGATAAATGGAAATACTGAAATATCAGGAATTGTCCGAGAATAATTCTTAAAACACGAGTGCTCCATCCTATTATTCGTATAAATAAACGCTCATTCATATACGTTACCCAACTCGAAAACACACATTACGTTCTTCTGCGCAGCATCATTTTTCAGTTGCCATATATGTTTTTCCTCGAGATTGGTGTTTATTCTCGTGAGATATAGAACAGT
Organism: Beta vulgaris subsp. vulgaris; assembly: GCF_026745355.1. NCBI lineage: Eukaryota > Viridiplantae > Streptophyta > Magnoliopsida > Caryophyllales > Amaranthaceae > Beta > Beta vulgaris. The sequence continues at coordinate 112,484 of NC_079203.1, forward strand.
CTCACGAGAATATATGTGACACCTTACGAGAGACCAAGTTTTTTGTCTCCATTCTCGTGAGAACGTGAATATAAGAGAAATCTCACAAGATTATTATATAAAATAATCTCGTGAGATATATAGGAACTTCAGATCGAGAAGATATCAGAACAATCTCACGAGATATGTCAAATAAAACAAAAATCTCACGAGAATTCATGTGACATCTCAGGAGAGACCAAAAGTTGTCTCCGATCTCGATCTCGTGAGACTCTCGCAAGATTTAATCTAACTAACATAAAGACGGATGAGGTTATAGCTGGCACCATGAGTCTACAGGGCTACATTGTTGAGCAAGGCATCGAGTAGGTTGGTTTCGCCCAGGGGTCCCCTCTTATTCAGTCCCTGTTGCAGAATATTTTACCTATCCCATTGGAGGGAGTTCTTGTGTGCATAAGACCCATCAAACGATGGCAGCTGAACGGTTTTGAAGGGGATGAGGAAGGACATTGAGAAGATTGTGCAATACTGTTCTACTTGCCAACAACAGAAAAGATCTACCCTGAGCCATGGCGGGAATCTCCAACCCCTTCTCATTCCCATTAGAATACGGAAGGATGTGACAACAGAATTTGTAGAAGGCTTACCAAAATCCTTGGGGGCGGACACTGTTCTGGTGGTGGTGGGTAGACTATCCAAATACGGGCATGTTTAGAGTCCTAAGCATCCTTTTACAGCTCAATTAGTGGCCATACTCTTCATTATGGAAGTAGTACGTTTACATGGATTTCCCTCCACAGAAAGAAGGTTTTCATGAGTGCTTCATTGGAGGGAATGCTTCAGATTGCAAGGTACTCAGTTGCATCGAAGCACCTCTTATCATCCCCTGTCTGGCCATCGGACAGGCGGTCAACCAAAATGTGGAAAATTACCTGACATGCTTCCTTCCGGGCAAACCTCGCACCTGGGATGCTTGGTTACCATGGGCAGAGTACTGGTGTAATACTTCTTCCCACTCTTTCACTCAGTAAGGCGGTTCATTTGCAGACCGCCCCCAAAAAACCTTTTCAAGTTTGAAATAGGCAGCACTGCTGTTTCTCGTTGGAAGAGCAGTTACAAGTCTTGCAACAGAGAGATGCCATCTTCGATGAGTTGAAGCTCCATCTCCCTCAATCCCAGGAAAGCATGCAGTTTAAAAAGAATCAGAAGATACGGGATGTTCAGTTCGGTCCTGGTGACATGGTCTACTTGAAACTGTAACCTTGTAGCCAACAATCTTTGGCTAGAAGACCTAACGAGAAGTTAGCTCCTCGATTTTATGGGTCTTATAAGGTACTTCAGAAGATTGGTTCAGTGACCTATAAACTAGAGCTGGTACCATCCTTCTCAAGCTCAAGCAAGCTGTTGGGGCTTGGGCGTTTGCCTGTTTCTGCACCATCCTTACTCAACTCTAGGGGTCAGGAGTGACGCCAAGGGTCCCATGGTCACTGAGGTACTGATTCAGAGAAAGTCATTCAGAAAACTGGTAAGATCATTCTAGAGAGGGAGAGACCTTACCTCTTGAAAGTAAGGGTCGTAATTTGTGTGATTACTCTTATCAAACAATACAACATTCATCCGGGTCCGGCGACCTAATCTTGACTGTTCTTTGTTTTGCTTGGTTCAATTTCGACAATGTTTGAAAATGAAAATGCTTTATAGTGGATTTTCTTAATTTTGGTGATATTTTAATCTAAATTGACCCTTTCTAATAAGTAATACTCCCTCCATTTCCTTTTAGTTTACTCACTTCACTTTAGGAGAGAACCAAGGAGGAAGTACAAAAGTATGAGAGAGAAAACTCAAAGGTGGAGACAGAAACTCAAAAAAGAGAAACTAAAAGTGGGTTAGAATATTAAATGGATGACACGGGTTAAAAAAGAGAAGAAAGTAGATGGGGCATGTTACCAAGAATAGAAAAGGCAACACTGTATAGATTAAAAAGTAAAGTGTGTATATCAAAAAGAAATGGAGGGAGTACTAGTTAATTGATTATCACAAGTTTTAAGTACATTCAAATTTTGAACATTCTAATTGCTCATTTTGAGAATAGAATTTGTATTTGGGGCATGTTATCATGGCAAAGGGAGTCTATTGATGAGAGTGAGATTCATGACATCATAGCACAAACCAATCACCCAAACCTCTATCAATCATTGCCTTTGTGATTTTTCGGGTTTTAGAAGGATACACAAGCTTATACATATTCTAATCTCACTGTTGCTCCCTTGGAATTCATTCCAAGAGACATCGCAAGCCACTGATCCCTTTTCCCGCAACTCAGTTTAGCTCAGGCAACAGCACCTATCACGCAACTGCATTAGGATCTCGAACTTATGGTCGTATTGACGCATTAGACAGAATGCGAATAGATTAGATTATCCACGCCACTGCAGCCATACCTTTGAGGACAATCATTTCTTATCCCGATCAATCAGTATAGTCTCAAATATCTGTTGGAATGACGATTCTTGATTTCGCGGTAACAATATAGGCTTAAAACAAATTAACGGGAATTAATTGGTGTTGAATTTAAGGTTGGCAGATAATAGCGGAGGCCTTGCTCTGGTGATGCTGATGGCTGCACGCCCATACACCCACCCATACAAATACCCACAACTGCCCGCACCCCCCCCCCCACACACACACACACCGCATGCATGCGGCACACACACCACACCACACCTCACGTACACACACGCACCCCCATCTCCCCGGCGCATCCCCCCCCCCACACACACACCACGCCACGCACACAAACACCCACCCATCCACACCCCACCTGCACGTACCCACCCACACCTGCACACAGCCACATGCCCATGCACCCACACACACACACACACACACACACCCGGTATCACACACACGCCCTCAGGTTGTTTTCTAGTGTAGCTTTGTTCCTTTTACATGGACTTCGGCAAAGCAAAGTATGAAGTCTGAAATTATATTGGAAAATAAATCTGCGCTATTAACCCTTCTTTAGGAAGAAAGTAATTGAAATTTAGGTAACTTATCTCAAAAATGAAAATAGTGCATCAGTGGCGTATAATACACATACAAAATCCCTACTGGGATAGATATTGGATACTCAAATACTGTAGCCACCCAAGGAATACCACAGACAAACTACCCATGGTCCCTACTTCATGTTAAAACAGAGATCCTAGGGTTGTGAAGCTATGATGCCTAAGGTTGCTTCCTAAGTAACTATGCATGGTCTTTCAGAGGTGGCTCTTTGGTATCTCTTTGGGTATGGAATAATTTGATATCTACTAACCAATCGAAGCTACCTAACGTATCTAAATCACTATATTCACATGGTAAATAATATGCCTCATTAGACAAACAGGAAAAAGCAATAATTGAGACAACTCCAGACCTTTCTGTTCAAAATGGCTCCTGTCGATTTGACATCTCTCCTCAGGTAAATTAAGATATCTTTGTGAAGAATCATGTTCATGCTCACAAGAATCCAGCATCCTCAACTGCTCCTCAACAAGTTGATGCAATTTGTGAATAAGTGGAAAAACACCTCCCTAGATCCATTTCCTAAATGTCAGTCCCTTGCATGAAAACAAATTAACCAGCAGACATACATGTTTAACAATCACCTGCCAAAAGGAATAACAACCATCGACCAATTTGTTTGTCCTTCCCTGAAATCCACCCTCAACTCCTTGACGAAATACAACCCAATTCTGGTTCAGCATTTATATGATCAGAAATAATAACAAGATAGAAAAGATTATAGTACTTGCGACAAAAAATTCACAAGGATACTAAACAGCTTATCTTACTTTAGTCGCACAAGCTTATCCTTAAGTCTGATCTGAATTTCTTGATTTCTCTATTAATTAAAGGGCAATTGGCTAAAATTTATTTGAACTATGACTGTTATGTGCAGAAAATACGAACTGAACTGTTGTAGTTGTGCAAAATGATATGGGGCTCATGGACGAAGTAATATTCCAACGTGTATTGTGCTGAAATACCAATTAAAAAAAAGACAGTATAAATAGAACATACACAACAACATATTTAAAAATTTAAAAAAGTTCTAAAACATCCTTTTTAGATAGTTTTCTGACAGTGTATTATGAAGTTTATAATAATCATAGCAAATAGTTTAGTTCGTACTATTTTGCACATATGAGAGAAAATTCATCTTATTTTTAGCCAATATGCCTTAAATATATGAAGCTTCACCATGTCCAAACTCCAACAGTCAAATAGGTGCAATTCTTCTATAGTTAATGAATATAAGCAGATTGGTTCACATAACAAAATAAACAGAAACACTATGCATTAACCAGAGGCAGAATCATTCAGAACTGAGAAAAAAGTTTAAGTCTCTTGGACGACATACACAACAAAACAGGAATCAGGGGTAATCAAGAATAGAAAAAAGGGAAACAAAATGAATAAATAACATTGTCTACCCAACAAATATATAAAGATCCCCCCTTTAGCCAAATTACACAAACCTCCCTCGACAACATTGACCCACATGTGTATGATTTGCTTGACCATCGTAAAGATTAGATGCCAACAACTTTGTTCAAGTGAAAAAAGTATCATTTTTCTTGAAATGCTTATAGATGTATCTCAAAATCAGAAATCAAGGAACACAAGCAAGATCGTCCTCTTTGTTCACCAGCAGGTGAAACATTTGAAACAATGAGTAACAAGAAAGAATTAGTCTTACAATTAGAGCAGACAGGTCCAATCGATGAACCTCGTTGATAAGTATCATTGTGGCCAACCCACAAAAGGTATACCTATTGCAAGTCAAAACAAATGTATATGTTACATTACAAGGCAAAAGAGCAAAGATGGAGATTAAACAGCAATTACAACATCTAATCATTAATAGTGAACATACATACCCACCATGGGCTTCAGAACCGGGCTCGCCAGCAATGCCACCTTCATATGTCTGACAACTGGAGAAACATCCATGCCACATTAAGCAAGAGTGGATTATCATGTTGTAAAAAGAACAATTGTAGTCAAAACAATTTATGTATTTCAATGAATATCTTTAACAGAACACTTCCGTAAAAATAGGAATTAGATCTAGAGGAATAATAGCGCAAACAAACAAAACAAAAGCCATATGCAACCAACCTTAGAATGTAATCCCCAACATTTTCCATTAACTCATGATCCAAGAAGTTCAGAATACTTGCAACCTGGTCAATGTTGGAAATATTAGTCCAGGCTTCAAGAACAGATTGCTGTTTCAGGAAGGTAACTTAACAAGGATAGGCTACATACAAAAGAAAAACTCCTTTCGTCCACAGATAGATGTCCTCTAAAGCTATTGCACGCATATTAAGAGTACATAGTGAGAATGTGAGAATGTATTAATGTAAGCTATTCAAGTAGATAGTGTAAAAGTAAGAAGAAGATAAACTGATTGTGTTAGTGAGGACCCACTTCACGTCGTTATGCGGAGAGAAAGAGAGAGTCCAAAAAAAAAAGATGGTTAGTCGAGGGGCCCAAATCACATTTTGACTGGGTTGGGCAGGGTATCAAACTTATATTTAATTTTTCTTCTTCTGCTATTTTATTTTTCTTCTATCTTCCTGCTAACCTGTTGGATGATTGGATCCCAGTATGGAGCAAAGAGAAACAGACCAGTCAGTGTTTTTCTTTCTCTTTCTTTTCCCTTATTCTAGGTTAAGAAGGGGATGGGACTTGAGAGGGAGAAACATGTGAAGCCATGTAGCTGTACATCATCAGTCATCCCTCTAACTTTTTTTCTTAGGGTACTATAAAACCATGTGGGCCTTAGCTGGGAGAAAGCAGATTGGTTACTGCTTACTGCTTGTCAATCTTAACAAATTACATAATGCTATAACTTTTCTACTCCCTCTTCATTTTCAAAAGCCAGAAATGACGACTAGATTTTAGATGAATATGCTTTATGAAATATGTACCATATTGCTGTTGATCAGAAGAGAAATTATTGATTAAGAAAATTATAATTGAGATTACTATATATGGATTTTGTTAATGATATACTTTATAATTGCCGTACCACCATACCACTGCCAAAATTTAGGATTGTCCCCATATCCAAAATTATCAATATTACCATATCATACACTCGGATCCATACCCATACTGGGTACTAGTACCTGAGTCCGACCAACATAGCCCAAGCATCATGGGTAAAGGAAGTCATTAGTATCTACTCACTTCCGTCACATGTTACATATCATTTTATCAGAGACCTATACTTTTTGACTGATTTTCAAATTAGGGCTTTTATTAAATAAAGACACTTAATTTAGGGTCCAAATTATCAAACTCATACAACGCTTTGGGTTGAGTCATAAGACTTAATTCGGAGAAACTTGATCATATTATTGTTTTAAACTAAAATCTCCAGCCCTTTCTGCAAATGACACAAAATGCCCAGGCTGCCGTGCATCCCGCGTCCCTCAAAAGCGGCTAGAGGTGACGCTTATGAGTACCTGTGTTGCTGTTAGTTACGAATTGCGCCGAAGCTTGCTCCCAGGAAGCTCTCTATAATTATATCCATATCTTCTTGGAATAAGGGAAACATTCCAAGACACTAGAATCGCCCTTTCTAATATGGCCTAGGACATAACTTTTAATAATTGGCCTATATAAATGGCCTATACGATGACAGAAAATTTGATAATATCAATAACTCTATCCCCAGCTCCCCATCACCAGTTTTGAATAAACACCTGAGATCACAAATCAATCCAGACCAATTTTTAGTAAACTCATCCAGCTATCAGAACATAGCCACTCAACTGAAAATGAGGAGGGGCATTAATTTGACTATTCTAATTCAAGGCCAATTCCAGCCACCTATTTAAACCCCCATTTTGTAACCCTTGAGCTTACCTTTGTTCTGTTTGTATTTCTTAAAATTTTCCTAAGCTTACAGCCCACAACTTTCTATTATCAAAGGAGTATTTATTAATTTGTACTTCCTATGTTCTTTTATTATTGCAACATTTCCCTCATTTGGAAGTTTCATATTAATTGCAACATTACTAAATTTGAAATGATTTCTCTCTATCTCTCTCCTTATCACATGGATCCCTTTTTTCATCTCTCTCTATCTCTCTCTTCTCCTTAAAAAATGTGCAACCCCTATATGTTACAATTATTAAAGAACGTAGGAAGTATTATTTTTTATCCTCTGGTTTGTATACTTCTATTTTCCAAAATCTGGGTGAATTTGCGTAGTACTATATCCTTATGGAGCTCTCATTATTAAAAACAATGAAATTGTAATGAATTTAGGGAACTCTAACCAAATACAAGTAACCAAATATGGGAACCCCTTCTCATTGCGCCTAGGGTTCAGGGATTCCTCGCGCCTTGCACATCACAAAAATAAGTTATTCCTAAAGCTATTGAATGATAAAAGCAGTTAACATGATCTGTGATGATATAAGACTAATTACGCAGTTCCATATTAGCAAATATCTCACACTTCCTTGAGGTAGAGAGAGTAGCAAAAAATTTACTCACAAAATCAGCCACCAAAAACAGAATATCACAAGCTTGATTTATACTTAACTAGCAATTCAGGATGAGCAATAACTCCAGATAATTTTGAATTATAAAAGCAGTTAACATGATCTGTGATGATAAAAGACTAATTACGTGGTTGTCCCAAATTACCAAATATCTCCCACTTCCTTGAGATAGAGAGAGTAGAAAAAAATTACTCACAAAATCAGCCACCAAAAACAGAATATCACAAGCTTAACTTATACTTAATATAACCAGCAATTCAGGATGAGCAATGACCCCAAAAAATCGAATAGACAACCCCTTGTCATAGCCAGGCCAAGCTGAGCAAGAACCTCACTACCCAGTTCCAACAACCTGATTGCCACATTCCATAACAATCAATCAAAGTTCATTGTGTATTTGTGCTGTTACAACTTGTGTTTGGTTTGGTTCAATAAAGTATGCAAAGATGCTTGTATATCATGTAACACCATGTGACACAACTTAAGGTAGAGAGAGAAGAAGCACAAGTGAAAAGGAAAAAAAACATCCTTACAGAAATTGCGGTGTAGCATGCCCTAACATCAATTTCTCCCTTTTCATGCATCCTGAAGAGCAAAAGATATCTAATCATGCAACATAAATGATAAAACCAGTCTCATAGAACAAATGTTAGAAAACAGTAATCTCTACATCCCTAAAAAATTGTTATCATCCCAATAACTCTTTTCCAGGATACCTGCCATAGAAACTAAATATTTGCAGCATCAACAATATGGCAATTGCCAAACTTATCAAAACAAAAAATTTACTCATTTCCCCAATAACAAGTCAAGGGTGATTTTAGATACTACTAGCTTTTCCTCTAACTGTCATGCAAACCCTCTTTCTTAAGAGTGACAAAGAAGTACATGAGAAAGACATGAAAAAACTAGACAAAAATACAGGTCCACACCTGCCAGTGTATAATATATGACATTTGTAGCCCAAAAATAAGGCTTTTACCTTTATCTCAGTTCTTACAATATTTTACTGAAAATTAAGGAGTGTGATAATAAGATTGGAACGGAAAATTGTGAAAAAGGAAGTGGAATAATTTTTTTAAAAAAATAATGGTTAAAAGACTAATATTTGATTAAGAGGTCTCGTGATGAGTTTCCTTTGTATAGGAACTGGCTATTTTTTATATAACTCCTTGACATAATGGAATGCAACAGAGAAGCATTTAACCATGGGTCCTAACGAGATGAAAAAGGAATGCATTTTAAGATGAAAAAGGAATCACTGTAGGAGGATGGAAGCAGATCCCAGCAACAGTGTCACTGTCTGTAACAAGACAGGATTCTATTGAAGTGAAAAGATAAAAGCTATTTACCTGAATGACCCACTTGGGTCCTTCATCCTCTGCAAGAATGCCTGCAACCTATCTCTGCATAACAATACATAGTCTTAATGTCAACTATAATTGATGTTGATAATCTAAATGAGTTTGTGCACATCCTACTTCACAATTCAATGTTATTTCTTTTTGTTATTCTTCCAACACAAATTTGATTGAAGTAATATAATTCCAAGAAAATGGACTAATTAAATAGCCCTTCCAATGATAAACGGTGTGGATAATAAAGCACTTACTCTAAGTGACCATTTAGTTAGTAGAAATTCAAAGTATTACACCATGATTGGTGTTTGTACATGTGTATACATGAAAAGAACAACCATGGACCTCAACTCTTCGAATGTAGCAAGCAGACTACCTATTAATCGATGACAATGCATTTCGTCCTCCCAATGTGATAAGTGAATTGACAGAAGCATATGTGGTTGCAAGATGAGGCATCTGAAAAGCAAGCCTAAAATGTGTTAGGATCAGTGGCCTACCGAATTGAGTGTTAGCAAGCAATGGTAAGGTGAACCATAAACACACACAAAAACAACGATAAGAGCGACACAGAAATTTAACGTGGGAACCAAAGAACCAAGAGCGAAAACCACCCAACTATGAAATTCTTTCACGCCTATTGACACATTTCCAAAACAAAATTTTACTTAAGGTTTTTGAGTAGTTCGGACAGTTGATTGGATTTTGGAATTGGCCTTTGTGCTAATAGGTTTATTTCATATTATTCACACGATACACGCCCATTCTCAAATTTCTAGTTCCACCTCTGCCTTCTCAATAAGTTTAATTTTTTTAGGCTGTTTTACTCTTGTAGTGTTGTTTAAAGTAAAGCTCATCGTCATTTTCAATTTCCTTTATATCTTAATTATTTCTAACTTATTATTAAAAAAAGGAAAACATTCAAAATTGTATGATTAGAGAAAGCAAGTTTTCAATAAAAATTTAGATCCAGAAAGTAGAAGGATCTTCTAAAGTTTTCTTCCTTGGTGTTAATGGTGGTCTATGATGTGCTCCTAGACAAAGAGTAAAGAAGCAAAACTTTGTCCCTTTCTAAAACCAAAGACAAAATACATGTAAGCCAAAATGACAAGTGTTTCGAATATATAGACAAACATCAAGGAACAAGGAAAATTGACATGAATGGAAATATTCGAACTGTCTACTTCCATGTTGATTATATGATCGCGTGTTTTCTAGTTGACTACACATTTCTGTGAAACAGAAACCCTTATGAAAAGGCAGATGTATGTCGTTCTCTGCATTATAATTGAAAATGTCATTTCATTACATTTGGTGACTCGATTTTTATACCTTCAAGATTACTCATTCTAAGACCCTTCTTCTGTGAGAAGCGAGAGACGGCTTTGGATGGAGGAGACATAATATTTGCTAAAGATATCAAGTATTTTTATCATTAATATCTCAAGTTTTAATATTGCACAGAGAATGACAGTTCATCACCTAAACAACACTGATATTACTTTCTTCAAAGATCTATTACCAGGTAGGATCTCATTTTCTAAACTGATCAACCAATAAATTAAAAATGATCATATTAAATTGCGAAGCTATGTGAAACTGAGTTAGTTACTCACTTGTCCCGGTCCACCACCATATCCACCAAGTGGGTCCTGCATTTAAATACAGCATAAATGATGAATTTGCAATCCACCAGTGTTCAAAACAAACGCAAAGGAGCTAATATCTTATCATTTGCTAGATGATGTACGCATGAAAATTAACAAGTCCAATGCCAAAAAGATGCTGACACAGCCCAGATGTCAGCTCAAGGAGTCAAGGGAGGCCAGCACCAAGAGACAACTACAGCTGGGTGGAATGGAGGGGAGGGGAGGGGGGCTGGCAGGGGGTTAGGGTTAGGGGTGGTGTTAGGGTTAGGGTAAGGGTTTAAGATTAAGGTTAGGGTTAGGGGTGATGTTAGGGTTAGGGTAAGGGTTTAAGATTAGGGTTAGGGTAAGGGTTTAGGTTTAGTATTAGGGTTAGGATTAGATTAGAATTATGGTTTAGGATTAATAATGGCAAAATGGTAAATAAAGCTAATGGTGAGTTAACGGAAGTTAGAAAAAGGGCATCTGGTGTACCTTTTCAAAAACTTAAGGGTATATGGTGAATATCTGAAACATTGAGGGTATATGGTGAATTTTTTAATTTGTTGGGCATATTTGGTGAAAAAACCGTTAAATTAATAAGCTGATGCTTTACCTGTTTATAACAGCTACTTGGAGGAAAAACCAATGTATGTTTATCAGCCCCCTTCCCCCAATACATGGTCATAGATTGAAGCCCTGTGCGAAACACCACTATATCAATTTGACTAGAGTGAAACAGTCGCGTGCGCGTGCACACTTTTGATAGGACACGGAGCTCTTGTCTTCTGACTTTGATTAATACAATGATGCTGATCCTAATAGAAACAGCTACTTGAAGGAAAAATTAGTGTATTCAGCCACCTCCCTTAGTACATGGTCATAGATTGAATTGTTGAAGTTCAAGCCTACAGGGAAAGATCCCTTTTCAAATTTACCTAGGGTCAGACACACACAAACACGCATATGCATAATTTGGAAGGCAATTTCATTAATGCACTTTCATACGGCCCTAGTACAACCTATCAACTACCCAAACTATGATTGTTAAGGTAACGTTGTTTAATGCCCTCTCTTCTTAGGCGGGGAATTGTCCTTCCAGTATGAACCGAATGGAAAGTAGCATCACACATATAAAAATGAAACATATCATTTTAAAGAGGAAAATTTGTCAAACAACTTTTGTTAAGTAGCTTTTTGTGAGAAACAACTTTCTAAAATATTTTTGTCAAGAGAAACCTTAAACCTTAAAAACTTTGTCTGAAGAAATCTAATGACGTCATTCCGGTGTTGACCAATTTTTTTCCAGCAGTGACTCAGTTAAAAATTTGCCACAAATAACCTTTTATAATTCATTTTGCAAGTTAAAACCTTAAACTAAATTTTTTTTTTGCGAGATGAAACCTTAACTAATTTTCCGGTGTTAACTAAGCTATTCCTACGTTGACCCACGCTTGTATATTACATAACCTGTTTTTTCTATTGATTTAATTGAAAATTTTGGGGGGAAACCCTAATTTCAATTAATGCATAAAATGCAAAAAAAATAGGAGAAATTGTAGAGGGTAACAAACATTATCTTGGTCGAATTAGGCTGAATTGAGATGGACAATACTTGAATTGCAAAACCAGCAATTTTTTTGGAGGATTTGAATAAGAAAAGCTAAAAAAAGGGATATCACAAATGGAAAAGAGAAAGCGAAGCAGAATAGTTTGTATGGTGATTGGGGAAAAGGGTGGAAATAAAATAAATAAAAGAAACGAGGACAAGTGCCACTCTCATAGGTCAATATCTGAGATCACTTAGTCAGCGTTGGAAAACTTGATAAGGTTTATCTCACAAACAAATTTAGTTTAAGGTTTTAATTTGCAAAGAAATCTATAAAAGGTTGTTTCTGACAAAAAAAATCATTGTAAAAGGTTGCTTCTCACAAATTTTCCGGGTCATTAAGTGAGTCAATGCCATAAAATATTGGTCAATGATGGAATGACGTTATCAGGTATCCTCTGATAAAGTTTTTTCTAGGTTTACGGTTTCTCTTGACAAAAAAATTTTTAAAAGGATGTAATGACAAAAAGTTGCCTATAAAATGTTATTCCTGACAAATTTTCCTTTTAAAAATGATAATAAATTTCATAAAATGAAATTGAAGTTTTGAAAAATGACGCTTATAAAAATGACATAGAACAGTTGTAAATGGCAATTTCAAAAATGTCAAACTTGAAAAATGACACTTTAAAGATGACTGGAAAACACTTGAACAATGACAATCAGATCGCAAAAACTAACATTGACATTTTGACATAGGACAGAAAAAATAAATGACACGGGAAAGTTTGAAAAATGAAACTTATAATAATGAACCAAAACACTTAAATTGACACATACAAAAATAACATTGAAATAAAGGTGGTTCGCACAGTTAGAGTAGTTAGTAGTAGTACTTTACCAAATACTATAGAGTTAGAGAATAAAGTTCAAGTGAGAAGTCCTTACATGAGAACGTGCGGACGGCGGAATTGTAATGCATTTTAGTAGAACTGTAATCTTTTTTTAAGATATTCCATGATAATCCTTTTTTTCAAAATGTAATCCTGTTGGAGGATTGTCCCCACGAGAGAAAAAAATGTTTACAATTTAGCTAAAATGGATTACATATTGGTTAAGAAAGATTGTGTACTCATGTTCTCATAAAAGTATATAATTGTACGAGGATTGTTCTCATGAGATTCAACTCTACAAGGTCGAGTTCCGGTGAAAATAACTCTTATATGAGGATGTGAGAACACTAAGTAGTAATCCTTGCATGGACAATCTTTCAAAAGTTTTACATTTTCAGGTTACAAAATAACCATGTAATATGTTAATAAAGGATTACAATTTTACTAACATTGGATTACTGTTCTAGTTCTCACGTTCTCATATAATGAGTATTTTCACCATGGGGAGAGTGATGCTATTAAGGAAATGCAGCACTACAGCTTCTAAGGAGAGAAACCCTTTGAGTAAATTGCCGCAACTGCAATAGTCCTTGCCTGCAACTCTTATAGTTTTGATAATTCTATAACTATTACCGGACTGTGAAACTGAGAGGAAATCCTTAGTGATACAGTAGCTCTAAAATAAGGCATGTGTACCAATAAAAGATGTGAGATCTTTGTATGATAAAGAGTGACTTCAAAAAACAGCCATTATTCAAAAAATAACTATAACTCCTCTCTATCTTCATAAACCTTCATCTCTAAAAGTCCCTAAGCTCGATTCCTCAAATTTTATAGATCATTGACATTATTCATATCAATTTCCTCTAATAGCCATTGGTTGTTAACCTTGATAATCAATCAATTTAATTATAAGCAACGGTAGTAGTCCAATAGGTGGCAAGGATTATGCAACGATATATTAATCCTTCATCCAATCAAATAACATGGCAAACCCCACAAAATGATACTAAAGGTAGGACGAACTATCCCAACTATGTGTCTCTTGGTTACATAATGCTCGTCCTAATTACAAGCTACACGCCTACACATCTCTCCAATATGAGCGCAAGATGGGAGAAAAAGTATAGTATACTTCATTTACTTTAGACTCAAATGCACATCAAATGCTAAAGCTGTGACGGCAAACTCAAAATAAGTTTCAAAATTAATGACTAAAATCCAGAATTTCAAAAAAAATTGGTATAGCGACAATAATAGAGCAAATTGACACCAAGCCAGGGCAGAACAATTAAAAGAAGAGCATCTTACATAATCCATCCAAAAGGTTCTCATACTTTGTAACACAATCAGCGAATACGAACGAGAAGAAGGCAAACCTGGCACCGAGTGAGAAAATCAACAATGCTATTCTCCAGGTTGTCATCAATAGACTCACCCAAAAGAGCAAGTGAGTGAAGAATCCAATAGCAAAGCCATGGTCGACTGCCCAAACAAAAAATATGATTTAATTGTAAGGAGTTGGTTTAACATTTTATCCAGTCTACAAAATACGAGTATTTGCCTATTCAATGTGAAATATCAAGCATACAGATACAGGAGTTGAAGTTGGCATCATGATTGATGAGCAGCAATGAATAAATCATAATGGGTAAAATTCTAGAATAAAAAGAACACACTTGGCATCGAGAACGCAGAAAGAAGGGGGGAGGCGTTGAAGGCCATTAGTGAGGTAACCGATGTGCGTATCAGTCGCAATTTCGAGCCTGAAAAAAGACATTTTTCAGACATTATCAGCAAAATACATGAGCTCCAAACAGCAGCAGCAGCAGCAACAACAACAACAACAACAACAACAACAACAAAAACAACAACAAAAAGCAATAGAATAGAAAAAGGTAGAAAATTACATGACTGTTTGAGCTCTCTTAGGAAGCTCCCTGAAATAGCCGTAGATGCCGAAGACCTGACTCTCCACCATCCATTGTTCTCTCAGTGTCACTGTCACATCTGCGTCTTGCATCGTAATTCGTAGTAATTTAACACTCAAAACCTCACCGCCCACACCTGACACCACCTGCCTGCACCCCCACCTGCGTCGCTGCGACTTATGTTGTAGGCCGTAATTTTATTCTCAGGTTCCGTGTAACGTCTAAGTATACCTACAGTACTATTTTTTCAATGTAAATTCAAGTCTCTTGTAAAATGGGGATTTGATGATGTACAAAGCATTATGTGAAGATGTGTATAGTACTCCCTCGATACTCGATACTAATTAGTTTTAGTAATTAGTAATTATTAATAGTAAAATGGGGATTCCGTGATGTACAAAACAACATCTCTAATTCTTGTCTTTGTTCTTTTATTCAACGATACATAGTTTCTAACAATTTTTTATATACGTAGCAAATGTGGTAGGTATAGTCTATCGATTATTTAATTAAATTAGTTTACTAATTGTTATTGAGTGATTAGTTGATTACTAACTGTGTCAAACTTGTCGCTAGAGAGAAGATTTATCGTATTGATAGGAATAGTGAGGAGGGAACTTAGGCCCTATTCTTTTGCTCACAATTTCGATTCACTTTCATGCATCTATTTTTTTTACATTTTCAATCAGTTCAACTCAACTCAAAAGAACACGACCTTCGTATAAATAAGAAATAGTATAAAGTACAAAAATATCAAATTAATGTTTTTACTATTACGTAGCAATTGTTGTAAAATACTTACATGAACCTGGTCCACAATAATTTAGTTTGGACCTAATGCTAGAACGTGTAATTTATGAAAAGAGGGTCATTACGTTAAAAAAAAAAACAACCGATATAGCCATAGATTGTAATGAATGATTATTTATAATGTTATAATGGCATATTAGTGTAAATTTAGATTGAAAAAGATAACTCTACAAAAATAAACACTATGCCATATAGGTGGTTCTGATCCACGCTAATATTAGCGTGAACCAAATCTACGCAAAACTAGCTTGCATTTGTTGGGAACTATAGAAGTCTCTCCGATGCTTGTTCAGTATTACAGCTTCATCAATAAAAATTTCCAATTTCATCTCTTATTCGTCTTTTTTAATACGCCGCTAATACTTTCTTATCCAAGCTAGGCTGAGCTCCCTAAACTATCTCTGTACCTCAATGTTTAAATTTAAATCACACTAGGTTAAACAATGTATGATGATGAGTAACAGGATAGTCGGATTTTTCATTATTACTCGAAACAATTTTTTCCAGCCAGACATGAAAAAGATAGATAGTCATCAAATGCGGTGTAATTCACTAAACGTACAAATTAAGGATTTATAAGACAGCAACATATAATGCCCACATCTGGAAAAATTCCATCAAAATTCTTGTGGATCACACAGCAGAGCAACTAATCAATCCTAGCACCACGACCAGACTACATGCGCGCACAACAGATACAAAAAGGCCTGTGTTGAATTACACAGGATGCTGAAGCTCTATTTGTCTGAGTACTGTGAGAGGAAATCTACTACCTCAGCTGCAGACTCATAAGCACCCTCTATACACCGCCCCAAGGCAACACCTGAAACATAGTTGCCACCAAGAAACAGTCCTTTGACCCCTGTATCTGTCAGAGCAGCTTTTGCAGCATCGAGCAGATCAAAGTGCCCAATAGAAAACTGGGGTATTGCTTGAGGCCATACTCTCACACCCAGTACACGAGGAAGTTTTGCATCAGGATTTATAAGCATTCTTCTCAGGTCCTTGTCAACTGTCTCGGCAAGTTCATCTTTCGACTGCATGGTGAGAAATGTTCCATAAGAAGAATACATTTAAAAGATAAATACAGGGTATTAGATCAACAATAAAAAGCTCAATGATAAAAGTAGGGTCATCCTTACAGGACCAACAAAGATACACATAAAAAGCTCAAGGATAAAAGTAGGTCATCCTTACAGAACCAACAATATGAACAACATATTGAAAGTTCTCAGTGGGGAATACATGAACAACCAAATTATATGGAGAGGCACCCTGTTTAAGTTCTGATGCTTTAATATTTCAAGGCGACAAAGCATCAATCCTGTACGAATATTTTAGAATTAGAAAAGCTCCTGAAAATGACTTGCCTTGTTTAATATGCCAGGATTTTTAGCACCTCCGATGTAGCTCAAGATCAAGATCCTACCAGGTGGTGCTCGACCAGGGAAAAGAGACGAACTATAAATTGTTCCTGAAAAGTCCAGTCAAAGAATTATATGCTACATTAGTGACACCATTCTTAGCAAAGAAAATAAACTCCTAACTGATGTAATACAGCTGAATTGTTAAACTGGAGTGTTTACCCAAGGTTTCCACACCCTGACTGCGGGGATGTAGTTGCCCGAAACCTTGAAGTTCACCATTAATCAAGCATTCTGATCTGATCGCTTCTTTAGGATAAGTAAGTGACACTGCTGCAACTGGTGGATAGTAAAATTTTGAAAGAGAATCTGCAGCAGAGTCCTGAGCAGAATATATTAGCAGTTTAGCACCGTGGAATGAAGCTTGCTACTCTATAATCCAAACTCCAAAATTCTAAGACCCAATTCACTTAGCTGACCAAAACGGTAAATTAAGCAATAGAGATAGGGAAAACAGTAGGATAGATATTGTATTAAGAAAGAGATATCTCTCTAATACACTACTTTCGGGAGGTAAGGTCTCTCCCTCCTAAACCACTTCTTATCTCAATTTCTGAACGAAATCCTACTGTTGAGCTAAAGTTCCTATCTGTTACAACTTTCTTACTTTCTCTTTCTTAATTTCTCTCTACTGCCCTACTGCTCATTCTCACATAGCTAATTCTGTTGTGGGAAAGAAAATATTTCTCCCCCAACCATTGAGGTTGGGCCAGCTGTTGAAAGGTGAGTGGTGACCTCTCTGCCCTTATGTTTCTTCTTTCTGGTGTATGTGTAGAGTATAGGTGGATAGGTGAGGTCTTAGCACAAAATTCAAAGTGCAAGGCAAGCAATAAAACAACAAACAAAAAGTCTAGCTGCTACAGTTACTTGTCCACATCTACAGACATCTCCCCGGTGCATATTTTGAGAATGGAGTTGCAAAATAAACCAAGAAATAACTATATGGATCTTTTTCCTGCATTCTCAATCTAACACATTTAGTTAACACACGTCCACCTATACAAGAGAACGTAAACCTCCCCATAGCTATCAGTGCACACTCATCATTGCTTTAGTCAAAAAGACTTTTCAAACAAACAGTAGCATGACATATAACCATTCAAAATTTGGTGTTCCCCACATTCCTTGTTGCTAGGGCCACACAATTGAATCCAAAAAGTGGCTCTAAGTGATTAAATGCATGGAACTGTGTGAAAAGATGGTGTTAGAGTTTGTTAACAATATCAGTTCAAGTGGGTTTTATGGGATTAATGGACAGAATTTCAATAGTATCTGAAATACAAATCAAAGAATAACTGCATCTTGAGTCAACAAAATGCAACAAAATGATTCAGGAAATGGGTTGTCAGCCAACAAGACAGCCTATAACTACCAAAATCCAGCTATGATTTCGTTGAGAATCCAACATCTACAAAAAATATTCACAAGTATGGCGAAGGCACGAAGCTTTTAGTATATTGGAGTCCAGTGCCCCATACCTAACACAGAAACGGAAACATTTTGGAAAACAGGGAAGGTGGCAATCACAATGAAAAGGAAACAGGGCAACGTTTGGGGAAAAATGTTACTTAAAAAGACTTACAAACAAGTAGATTTAATTGAAAATGTGTTACACACAAAAAAACCCACCAAACTACGTGTCAAACTCTTATTCTTCATCATATTTATTGACTTAAGTAGAGAGGTTCTCTTTTATTTTTGAGAGGACTAGTCGAGAGGATCTAAGCCAATTGCATCCAGGAGGCACATCCGGGAGGACTAGTAGAGAGGATCTAAGCCATTTGATAGTAATTTATATCATCAACAGGGAGAAATGGGGAAAAGGGAGATAAAAGGATGTCATTCCAATCTGATATATAAAGCTTAATTTAGAAACTTAAGGTCTAAATGACACGAGAATTGTCCTTATATTAATATGCCACATAATTCCCATCTCTCAAACCAAAATGTTGCTCAAAGACCTTTTCTTGTACCACTTTGTCAAAGACCTCTTTTTTAATACTCTCTCGGTCTCATATTGGTTCAAACAATTATCATGACACGTAGTTTCAGGAGATAAATCATTGAATGGTAGTGTTAATTTGTTATTTTATCAAAAAGCTAGATGTGATAGGAGATAATGGGTATTTTTTATTCAAAAAGAGAGAAATAAGGGTATGTTTTTTATTGGAAGAGCTAATGTCAGTAGTGGGCTAAAGGCGGTAAGAGAGAAGTATCAAAATACTAGTGGGATCATTCCCAAAAATTAAGTGTTCAAACTATGCTGAGATAAATGATGATAAAGAAGAGTGTTTCAAGTAGAGATAGAGAGAACACCAGTTTCATAGTTCAACTCAAGATAGTGCTCCACACTTAGCAGTTAGTAGTGTCTCTCGTATATTGCAAAGCATTAACCACATAATTCCATCCAAAAAAATTCTCCTCGATGTAACTCCCTAAAGAGGAAAAACGGATCATAATAATCCCAACTAGAGACCGTTCTGCTAGGAATCAGATTAATGCAAAGATTTCTAGGGAAAGATTAGAGGATAAGTTATATTAACTGGATCAAATGACCTCAAAATCAAAACAAGTGCTCACTTTCGAGAGGTGAGTTCTCTCCACAAAAGGAAACTTAAAAGATAACAATATATTCCATGAGAGAGAGTTATTCTAATGCTTGCTATTTATACTACTACGATTAAGCACCTCAGGTATTGCCCTAATACCAACGTCTCTATTTCTCCACTCACTCAGCTAGTACAAGGAATAATCACTATTATGGGAAATATACTCTGCTCGCCTCCTGCTGGCCTTTGTACGTTCACCCTTAGTTGGCAATTTGGCATTCTCTTTTTTACCTCTTCTCACATATGTAATTATGTTGTGTGCCCCTTGATTCCTTGCACGTTCACTTTTAATAATCTCAACTATCGGTTATTCCAAAATAATCCCAACTAATAGGGATGTCTTCCAAGAACACTCCAATGGCGTGAAAAAAATGGTATAGGAGATATATACATGGTGCGTCAAAACTTTATAGGTTCAATACTTCTAAATCTAATTTTATTATTTCCCTTTTTTCTGTTTCCTCCCTCTCTCAGTCTCTCTCCTTCCCCATACCATCTCCATCTCTACCACCAACCAACCTCCTTCCCTGCCAAGGCCATTTGCCATAGATCAACAACATTTAACACCCAATCACCCATTAATTAAAGTCAAAACCTCCCTCCACATCTAAACGCAGCCTGGCACTGGGAAATTCAAGGCCTCTTTCTCAACCCGAAAGAAATGATTGCAACCACACTGGAGATTGATGCCACTGAGTAAAGTTACGAAATCGTGGAAGAAAATTTGAGGGAGTAGGGCGTATGATGTTGACAGATTGGGGAAGGAAGGAGAAAAATTAAGTCGTTTAGTGAAATTGTTTGTGCCTCTGTTCAGGTCTTGTGTATGGAGGAGCTTCCTCTTTGTGCTGATGTGTTTGATGATTTGATTCAGGTCCAATATTCTTCCTTCTGTTGTTAGATGTAAGCAGTTTTCTTGAACATCGGTTTTTGTTTTGTTGATTTGTACAATAAGTTGTGGGAGCTTTATAACAAGTCCCTCAAGAGGGAGTCTGAGGTTGAGGGGTTCGGGTTGGATGGGGAACAACACATGGATGAGTGAAGTATGGTTTGAATTGATGAATGATGGGAGGTTGGAGAGGAACAGTGACGGTGGCTACCATGGAAAGGAAGAGGTATGTTGGCTGGAAAGACGGATAGAAAGAGAAACAAAGGGAAAAATTACTTGTTCACTTGGTCACGATGTATTTTCGTAATCGGAACTTGGAAATATTTTCAAATAACCTATAGTTGGCATTATTGAAAGCACCATAGTTGAGATTATTCTGATCCAATTTTCCAATAAAATCAATACCTATTCAATAGGACACTTGGTTCTAAATATATTAGGGGGAAAAATATGTCAATGTCTATCTTTTCAAACGAATTAGATTTATTATTGCTACCTTTTGCCAAATTTTAGTCGATTTTTTTCTTTTGGCCCCAAATGAAGTCATAATGTATATTTAAAATTTGAAGTCATTCAAATGATTAATGATTGCCTCAAAATGAAAAAAGCCAGCATATATAGCAAGAAGTAACAAAAGTAAATGTGATCAGTTAGAAAAGATGGCATTTGGGAAGGTAATCTACAACTTATTTTTGGAAAAAGCTATAATTCAAAAAGTGGCCTAGTGAATAGAAGTAATTATATGAAATTCTATTTTTTTATAAAAAAAAAAAAAGAAAGGAATGTACATGGCAATTTTATAACAAAGTACTTCCTCCATTCTAATTGCAACATGGGAGGAAAGATGGCAAGATATATTCTTTGAGGAAACCATGTGTTCAGGAGAGACGTAGAGTTATTAGAATAGATGAAGGAAACCCATTATAGCCAAATAAAATAATATCAAGCTGCAATTATCTACGAACGTAAGAAGATACAATACTTACTGAAAGTGGACGAAGAAGCCTACTTGCAACATATGATGGGACAGTCATCACAACACTTTTGGTTCTTACAGAAACCAAGCCATCTGGGGTATCATAAGTCAGACTATATTCTCCATTGAGTGACTTTACGATACTAGAAAGGGTCCAAGATAGTTTCACTCTACTGCCAAGTCTGCAAAAAATATAATAAGTTACTAAGAAGAGAAATTTTTGGCATAGGAGCAGAGAACGTTTGACAGCTTATGATCTTATAGCAAACACATTTCGAGAAAAGATACCGAGCAGAAATGGCGGTAGGCAACATAACGAGTCCCTTTCTAAAGGATCCAACAGTCTGACCCTTTGGTTTAGGGAGGCGCCTGCAGTATGCAGAGAGTAAAACGATGAAAGGTACCACTAACACTATAACAGCAAAGGAAACATTACATCTTGTAGGTCCATGATTGATGAGACTAAAAGAAAATAGATAGGGAGTGGAGTAATGTCATTACTGGTCACGGGGCGGCTTAGGATTACTCCCTCTTTCCTGTATAGCTTTGAGAGTGCCAGCAATTATGCTGCCACCCTTTTGCTCCAACTTCCAGACCTTCCCAAAAGCAGCTTTCATACTCAGCTTGGCAGGATCACCGGCATACACACCTGAGGAAAACAATAATAGGAGTTAGGTACGAAGAAGAGAAAATTCAGAAACGGGCATCCGAAGACGGTAAAAAAGTTAGTCTAGAACTAGAAGTGTGTCAGTTCTAAAGGTGTGCGATGTGGGAAACTGCAAGCCTCCAGTTAAACTATAATTACACAACTTTGTACCATAAGTATGCTATTGTTAATATAGAGGTAAAAGCTTGTAGATTGATAGTTGCCTTTCGAGGTTGATAGTTCAATAGCTGAATTCCAGCAAGGACTCTATGTACTCCCTATGCATCCTCTACCCCAAATAACATCGAGTTCCGACTTCCAAGAGCTTTAAGTCTTGAATCTCGTTGAACTACAAGGTTGAACTACCCGAATCTGATTTCCTCCTCAATCATACTGAGAATCCATAATTGAGTTTAACTAGTGGATTGCATTTAGTCTTAGTTGAGTTAGGCTTCTAAGAAAAGAAATCCTATGACTTGAATGTAATTTACAATTCTTTATACCTTGACTAAGAAATAAGAATTTAGTTTTAGAGTGAGCAAGTGAATGAGGGATTAGGAAATAGACCTGAACAAAAGGGTTCAATCAAGCGTTCAAAGACCTCATCTCCGAGATTACGACGCACAAAGTGTTCAACAGATTCCTCATGAGGCTGTCACTTTATAGTTTTTTTTAATGAGAAAAGAAAAGAAAGCTAGTTAGAATAAGAAAGACAAAGTGAGAGAGAGAGAGAGAGAGAGAGAAGGAAGAGGACGAAACTGGAGGAGAAGGGCGAAATCCGAGAGCACCAAGAGCAGCCCTAATCTTGCCGGGAATGGTCATGAGGTCGAAGAAAGGGAGGTCGGTGAGACTGGAAGGTACGGGCCTTAATTTGTCATTCCACAGCACAAAGCGAGGAGCATTGGGATCTCCGAGCACCAACTCATCTTTCAAGCCACTGTCGACCTATGCCACATGCCACATTCCACATTCCACGTTAGGAATGGAATTGAATTGAATTGAATTATGATTATGAATAATAAAGAGAGAGAATTACCGCCATGGTGAGCACCGCGTCGGAAGGCTGGAAGCTATTGGGTCCCTCCTCCCAGATATAGCCATCGGCCTCCACAGTGACGATGTTGCCGCCAACTCTGTCTTTGGCCTCTGTCACTATAAAATTTGGGGATAAAGAGGACGAGGAAGAGGAGTGTTTTGTACAAAGAGCCTGCGCGATGCAAAGCCCGCTAATTCCACCTCCAACGATTACGCAGTCTAGCAATCCTCCTGCACCTGATCCTGATCCTGCTTCTTTAACCGCTGACTTTGAGCCTGAGCTTGTGCTGCAACTCATGCTCATCCTCCTCTTCTTATGTGAATAATAACCTCGTCTTCCAATTAAACTACATGGAATTGACAACATGATACAATTACCCCTGTAATGCCCGCTGCTGCGCAATGGCATGCACTGTGTCTGTGGAATGCAGTTTGATAACGCCATTGATTTCATCTCTCTCTCGCTCTCTCGCCCTCCTTATCCTTTATATCCCCTTCTTGCTTGCTCGGGAATTCTAATTAACATTATATCAAAATGAAACAACTGTTTCTAGTTAAAAAGTTTTTTATAAATAGTACTCTAAATAAACGATTACATGTATCTTCTAACCACACTTGTTTGGTGGAGGTGGTGCGTAACTTACCTTTATAACTCACCTCAATACCTACTTATGCTTAAGGATACGGATTCTTTTAAACTCTCAGGCATTGACCTATGTAGCTGGACTGACTAACATCTGAATTTGTTTCTCTGGTTATAGATGCAATTTTAACTGAATCGAAATTTCTCTGGATGCTAAAAATGTCTTTAACGTGGTTTATGAGGACTAAATTATCTCCTTCAATGAGGAGGTTCTTGATTTGCATGTATGAGCGTGAAAATGCATTCTTAACGGCTATAGATTCAGTAATAAGAGGTGTTAAAAGTAAAAAGTAATTGGAAAAATGATTAAGCGACTTAATTTTTTTTATTTGTTTGAAAGTTGCCTTTTCTTGGCTACCTTAACATGTATTTATCAAACACCTTTTTTAATTACATGGAAATCGAAAAGTTTGAAAAAAAAAAATCATACTCACTAACCGCCTTAAAATATAAGCTGAAGATGTCTCACTAACAGAGTGCATGTGAAGCACCTCCAAAGCAATTATAACACAACATCTCCGCCTCTTCAAAATTCCTACAAATACATCTAATAAACTTGTTGAAACAATCAAAGTGACATGGTGTGTCAATTGCGGATGCTTCTCATTCCAGACTTTATATAGTGATTTTGTTTAATCCATAGTCAACAACTCACATAATGGTACCCAAAGAATACCCAAATTTTTTGCTCAAAATCCCTAAACATTGTAGCTGTGTAAGTTTGACTAACATGTTTCAGCATGCTTGCCATGGGTAAATAAGACTTAGGGGCAAATCTCGAATCCACAAACTCATCATTGGTTTTAGTTTGTCTCCAACGTAAAACAATGATGTGAAATACACCACAAAATTCATACAATCTCGTTATCTTGGAAGCTTGAAAGCCATAATCTTGTTTGTACTTTCACTACGTCGAGAAGACAAAATTACAACTAAGAAGAGGTCATTGCTCAGTGTCGTGTACTACTTATCTTTCAACTCATAGAAACAAGCAAACCAATTGTCACCTATATACTGTACTTCTCCATCATATACTTCCAACTTGCCTTAAACTCAATACTATCATAAAAACCACAAAGACATTTCATAAAAGCATAATAAAAATGTGTCATCACTCTTCAAAGTTCCAAAGTGACTCTAACTACATTCTAATGAAAATGACATTGGTGTAACCTAATCCTTGTGTTATAAAACACCTACATACCACGATTATGTTAGAAATATATTTATGAATGCAGTACCTAAATAAAGCCATTAAATAACCAGTTTTATGTTATTTCGTGACCAACATAGTTCCTAAAGATTACGAAGTAATTTATAGTCATTTTGTGGCCACTTAATTCATTTAATACCCAGTATATTTATAAGTTACCAGCTTAAGTAGTTTTGTGACCATCTCTACATACTTCCTCCGGTCCATAATAAGGGGGCGTTTGGTTGCAACGGGGTAAAGGGAATGGAATCAAGAAAGGGAGAGGAGAGGAAAGGAAAAGAAAACCCTTAGATTTAGAGTGGTGTTTGGTTAAGATAATGTTAATTCTCTTTCTTCCTCTTTCTTACCCTTCTTCCACCCTAGCACCACCACTCCTCCCTCTGTTACTATTCTCCACGCTGCCTATCCCTACCCCAGTAACACCACTTTGTCGGCCCCCCGGTCTTCCCCTTCCCGCGACGGTTCCCCCCTCCCTTGCGTCGTCACGTCGTCCCCCTCACCTCCCTGCACCGTCGAGTTATCCCCCTCCCCTGCGCGTCGCGTTCTCCCCTCCCTCACCGTCGCGTTCTCCCCTCCCTCACCGTCGCGGTCTCTCTTTCCCTCCCCCTACAGCGTCGCGGCGTCGCGGTCTCTCCTTCCCTCCCCCTGCGTCGTCGCGGTCTCCCCTTCCCCTCCCCTACAGCACCGCCTTCTCTCCCTCCCCTCCCCTGCGTCGTTTAGGTGTTGGATGATTAGGGTGTTTCCGGCGGCTGGCTGGTTGCGGTGGAGGGGACGGGTTGCGGTGGTAGGGTGCGCAGATGGTGGTGGTTGGGCGGTCGGGTGTGGTTCAATGGTTGGGTCAATGGGTGGTTGGGGTGGTCAAAGAGAAGGTCAATAATAAGTCAAAGAAAGGGTAAGTGAAACCCTTGGGGGGGGTAGGGGAATGAAAGTAGAGGACATTGGGGGTAAGGAGAGGGTAAAGGGTTTCATTGATTTAAGCAAACAAACAACAAGTAAGAGAATCAAGTCTCTTGATTCCCTTACCCTTTCCACAATACCCCCAACCAAACGCCCCCTAAGTGAAACATAGGGATTGGGCACAAGATTTAATAAACATCACTTTCAAAAGCCACAAATTAAATACCCTTTTCATTATCAGAAAGACTAAATAATTTCAACAAAACTTGAGCCAAAGCATTACTAATGGTGTTGAACTATGCCATAAATTATTTACCTGGCGCTGGGATTAACCTTTTGGTATATGTTGTTTATTATAGCGAGTCTAATTTAGTTTCGGGTTGAGGTCCATCTTTTTAGGTTAATTAGTAGGTTGTTGTATAAATCTTCCCGGTTATCAGCCTATCTTATCTCCAGCTTGGAAAAGAGGCAGTATTATTAATATTTGTCTCCATATTATGTATTATGTATTATTTTCTAAACTTAATAAAATTGGTTCTCGTACGCTTGTGGACGTAGCTATCACATTGTTGGTGAACTACATTAAGTCTTATAATGTCGATTGTTCATTAATATTTATTTCGTTAATTACATATGTCTCAACGATGGCCTGATAATTATCTGTATATTTTGACACAGGACGAACTCCTCCCATACAATTCTTCAATACCTCAAAAAGCCACACAAGTGACTCAGTTGTCTCATTGGACAAGAAGCAACACCAATACACTACTTTCTTCAAATGGTTGTTCATACCAACAAACGCACCACATATCAAACTATACTTATTTGTATGATACATGGTACCAAAAACAATAACATCCCATACTGTTCATAACCATCCTTCGTCGTAAAATCACGCTAAAACATATTACACAACCTACTAGAGCTATCTGATTTCACTCTATTAACAAAATCATCCTCTTTAGCGGCCTTCTGGCTAAGCTTGTTGATGACAACTTATGCATCACTTCCCTCAATTCCTTCATCTTAACTTTATTCACAAAGTTGTAGTTGCCATGAGAAGTATGATGAAATGCCTCCACGCCATCGTACGTACTGGTAACATTCATAGTGATATTGTACAACAGGTCGCATTGATGCTTGTGTCATTACAAATTACAATAATCTCTTTCGCTTTGTCATTCCTAATAATGACCCTCACCGAACGATGGTAATGCTACCACATAGGACGAGTAAGCTCATGATCGTGCACGAGCACATGAGCTATCACTTTATACATTCTTTCATCATTCAACTTCACCCTCATCATTGCATTACATCCCGTATTCGTAACAACAACCCTCTATTACTTCTGTTTCTTCTCATTTTCTCCTCATCAATAACAAAACCATATATTCACCAAAATATTCACTATTTAATACTTAAATATAGTTAAAATCAATACTTCTCCATCTTAAAAAACAAGGCATCATACTGACTTTTCATACTCTTTGGATATCAACTTTGACCATATGTAATTATTATTTTATAAAAAAGATATCATTATTTTTAATTGTTGTTGGGTTATCTCAATGTATATTTTCTAATTATTATCTTTTCTATAATTTTTAATAATATTGTATATAATGAATGATATTAATAGTCAAAGTTATGCATCAATAAGAATTTCTAGTCAATATGATACATCTATGAATGAAGAGAGGAAGTATATAAATAATGTAAAAATCAATATGTACTTCAAGATTTTTTTGGATGGTAAAATGAATTTTCTCTGAATTGCCCTCGCATAGGACCACTCAGTCACTCACCGAGAGATCATATTTCAAGAAATGTAAAAATTCAATATAGAGTTTTTTTTTTATTGTATAATATTGGTGAAAATATGCGATTAAATTTTTAAAATTGAAAAAGAAATTGTAAGGGAGAAAACCTTTTAGGTACAAAGAGCCATACGTTAGACAACAAGATACATTCATATTTCATGGGTTCCTCTTGGTTTGGCAGGAAAAAGAGAGATGCATATATCAGTCTCAGTCTGTCTCCCCTCAAAAAAAATAAAAAAAATAAAATCTGTCTCAGTTTGTTTTCGCGTGCGAGAGAACCGATGTTGCGGAGGACAGTGTATGACATGAGTGTATATGACTTATGAGTATTGACTGAGTAACTTTTTATCACTTTGTTCTTTGTGCAACAAAATCTACTTTGTTTTCCAATTGGCTATTAGCAAATAGCACATGCTCCTCTTTGGAGTTTGCTCTTCAGAGTTTAGACTTTAGTGCAGTGTTGTCACACACTCACACTAACACTAGCTAGTACTCTAGCTACCAATACCATCAAGCACAGTACAATTGTTTTTTTTAATGTAATTAAATAATTATTCTAGTCATGACTTCTGAGGTACTACTACTGTTGAGGTGGGAAATAATTTCATTACCAAGGTCTAGCTTAAAAAAAGTACTAGTTCTAATTCTACAGATGAATAACTTATAGCTGAGCTAAGGCATACTGCATACATATAGAGTATAAACAGCTGCTTTACCCACTCTCACAAGTCACAAGCAGGCAGCAGCAATCTCATTCATGAGTTGAAGAAGGAAGAGATTATATACTCCATTTACTCATTTAGTGGGTTAGGAATAGGAATAGGAAGTTCAGCTCAGTCATTGGATCGACAAAAAAAGGATGACAGTGGTGGTGATGGTTTTGATGACACTGGGCTGCATTATTAGCGGCGGCAGAGTCATGGGAGCACCGCCGAGGAAGGCCGTCGACGTACCCTTTGGGAGGAACTATGCGCCTACATGGGCTTTTGATCACATCAAGTATTTCCATGGAGGTTCTCAGATTCAGCTCCTACTTGATAATTACACTGGTACTATAGTATTTCCTTCTCCATTATTATCTAATGTTTTTTCTTTTCTAAAACTATTTTAAACTGCTTGAGATTTGAGAAATGAGAATCCTCCTACTCTATAATCTATGAGTCAGTAGATTACTGTTTACAAACAATAAACGGCCACCGAATGTTATTTATTCTCATGACTACTTATTGATTAGTGAAAATTATTGCCAACTTCATAATATTTCGTCTCGCAGGTACAGGCTTCCAGTCTAAAGGTTCTTATTTGTTTGGTCACTTCAGCATGACTATCAAATTAGTAGCTGGAGATTCGGCAGGAACCGTCACTGCTTTCTACGTTAGTATTACTAATTTAGCCTCCACTCCTTTTATTTTCAAACAAAAATATATACTTTTTTGGTTCAAACTTGAATTCAGAAACATTTTTCCTTTTGTTTCAATTCTTATTAGATACTCCCTACTCTATTTGGTGAAAATGAGATAAAAGAAGCACTAATAGCATAGGAGAAGAGAATGTTGGAAGTAGTAAAACTAAGAAATAATTATAAGGAATTTATTACCTTAAAACAATGATCCACTTTTTTATTTACACACTCTATCTATTATACACATACCTTTATCAAATATAGTACGTACTATTAACATTAGAAGATCAATGGTGAGAAGTATCTATGTTTGAAGTTAAAACTGAAAAGTCCAAGTTAAAAAGATCAATTTCCTTCATTTTTTTCTATATGTTTATTAAATAGGTTTCTACATTTTATACCAGCTCTCATCACAAACCTCGGAGCATGATGAAATAGACTTTGAGTTCTTGGGAAACAGGACGGGACAACCATATATATTACAAACTAATGTGTTCACCGGAGGAAAGGGAGACAGAGAGCAAAGAATATATTTATGGTTTGATCCAACCAAAACCTTTCATAGATACTCAGTTTTGTGGAATCTATATCAAATAGTGTAAGTTTTTACCTCTCTTTTTATGATTTCTTTCAATTACAAGTTTACAAGTTACAACATTAACTTTATTTTTTACTTAGTTCGTGTTTATACACTTAATACTAAATCGAAAACGTAGCTTTTAAACAATTATTGTTTGGTATATAGTACTCCATTACAGAAAGCAACAAACAATTAATGAAAAACTTGCTGCGTGAGTTTTGCATTTGTTCAAGAATCTTCTTCTCCCATTTTTCTATTATATAAACTGAGAGCTATGTGAATTTAGGATTAATTTTCTCCAATTCTAGACAATAAATGCCTATATATATATAATGGTGCACTCTTATTATTATTATTGTTGTTGGTAATAAGCAGCTTCTTTGTGGATGAGACACCGATTAGAGTGTTCAAAAATTGCAAGGATTTGGGAGTAAAATTTCCCTTCAACCAACCAATGAAAATATACTCAAGCTTGTGGAATGCAGATGATTGGGCTACAAGAGGTGGTCTGGAGAAGACAAATTGGTCAAAGGCTCCTTTTGTAGCATCCTATAAAGGATTCCATATTGATGGTTGCGAGGCTTCAGTTAAGGCCAGTTATTGTGCTACTCAAGGAAAGAGATGGTGGGACCAAAAAGAATTCCAAGACCTTGATGCATATCAATACAGGAGATTACGGTGGGTTCGTAAACACTCTACTATATATAATTACTGTAAGGATAAACTTAGGTACCGCACCATTCCTCCAGAATGTTCAAGAGATAGAGATTTGTATTGATACACAGACTCCATTATGCGACTGATTAATCTCAGTATTGATTCATACGCTCCATTTCGTTACTTCTCGGTTTTTATATTCCTATTTGGCTATTTGCAAGAGAGAGGAACAACTTTGCTACTTTCTTTTTTGGTGTTCCCTCCTTTTGGAGTTGTTTCCTTATTTTCTTTGTAATAGGCAACTTTAAAATAGTCTTAGTTTGATTGATTATAATTTATAATCAACGCTACTATTTTTTTTTTTTTTTTGATTAAGAAATTTAGTTAGCTCAAGGGCTAACCCCTACCAAGACTACTAGCCTTGTAGGAACTACCAGCACATTGGCTGGTAAAGCATGCAAAGCATGCTAAGGAAATATCCCAACATAATGTTGGGGGTAAGGATCGAACCCCTAATCTCAGAGATCAGAGGGGAGTGCTCTACCACATGAGCTAGCTCCTCACCCTTATAATCAACGCTACTATGATATGATTATTTTTGCGCTTCAATATTTTAACTAGTTTTTCACCCGTGCAAAAATGCACGGGAAATTTATTTTTTTGATTTAATTTTTTATATCAAATAAGAATGTGTATATATTATGTTATACATGGTAAAACACTGCAAGTTTACATGTAGCATTCATTGAAGAGAAAACACGAAAAAACCCTTTTATCTCAACGAAGTGAATGAACATCACAAATGAATTATTAAATGACAATAATAATAAGAGTATTTTAAAAACATTTTGAACCACGTCTTTGTACTATACATTTGTACTGTGGTAACATTTGAGTTTTCACGTTCTTTATCAGCTATTAATGTTTTTCAAACCCTTTTTGCTAATAACTCTTGATATGACAATATATATTTAAAATTATATAATATGTCCCTTGAAATCATGGTGTACCTATATTTATATAAATATGTAATGAAATAGTATAAACATAAAAGTAGAGCAGGCAACCAGCAAGTTTGGCTGGCAATCAATTCAAGTTTGGTTGGATTTGCTTTCGGGTTTACTGCACATTTAATAATCAGGTTGAAATACTCAACCCTGACCCGACCTATTTGATAAGCGAATTACCCGTTGAACCCATTTAATCATAATTAGTATTATACAAAAAATTAATTATTTTCTTAAAAGTATATATGAGAGAGTTCACTGTTGAAAGTAGGGGTGAGCAGAAATTCCGGGCACCCAGACCCAGACCCGACATGGACCCGTCGGGTCCGGGTCCAAAAAATGGACCCGGTTGCATCTGGTTCCAATTCTGGGTAGTATTTTTTTGGACCCGGTACCTGGTGGGTACCCGGTTTGACCGGTTCCGGCTCTGGGTACCCGGTTGGAACGGGGATAGTTCCGGGTACCCAGTACTTAGAATTGGTTTTTTTCATATACTCATATAGAATTAGTAATAGGATAATAGTTGTTAAGTAAAAAGTTAGTATTATAGGCCTTTAGGCCCATTTATTTTTTAAAAATATTTTATAGCTCAATTGGCCCATCTTAGTATGTTGTTAAACTTACAACTGGGTACCCAGTTCTGCACCTGGTACCCACCGGTTTCGGGTCTGGGTCCAAAAATTTAGGACCCAGTTGGACCAATTCCAATTCCAATTCCAGATTTTCAATACCCAGTGGGTCTGGGTTTGGGTCCGGGTCTATGAAATTCTACCGGGTACCCGGTTGTGCTCACCCCTAGTTGAAAGTATGCATGTTTAATATTTCTTATAATAATTGTGACCAATTTTAGCAATATTTACTTTTTAAGCCAAATTTTAGATATATCAATAAATTTTTCGAGAATTTTCTACATATATGTAAGTTAATAAAGTCAAAGCATGTCAATTTCGAGTCGAAAATGTCAACCTCAACCTACCTGTTTAATCAATGGGTTAGAAAATCGGTCAAAGTTCCAACCCTAACCTGCTTATTAACTTAAATTTATAAGATTGTAATTGATCCATTTTACACATGGCACTAAAAAAATGAGAATAAGTATAATGATGACATGTGGCGAAATGAGTAATAGCTTGACACATAGGCAAATTTTCTAGCTTTATATATATATGTAGATTTTAATTTCTTTTTTATTTTTTGGAAAACAATAGGGTGTTAAATTTGTTAATGTGTTGTTATTCTCATGAACACCCTCAAAGGCAATTTTTTATGATTTTGTCAGATAGCATGCCACATTCATCATAAAAAAGAATAATTATTGCAATAGAACATTACATTAAATACAAAACTACATGAAATGTAAATTAATTAATGATCTAGTTAGAGATGGCCAAGAGTGTGGCCCAATCCAACCCAGCCCACCTTGTGGGTCGTGTGGGCTGGGCCAGTAAAAAGTCTGATCCAGTCCAGCTTGAACCGTGAAATTGGTGGGTGGGTCGTGGTCCAGATTTCTTGAGTCCAGCCCACTAAAGCCCACTACTTAAACCACCCATCCCGGACCATGAAACTGGTCCAACCCGACCCATGAACCAGACCAACCCAATCCAAGTAAATATTAAACCAAATTGTGTATATTTTGATCAAATTGTATATATTATAATCAAATTGCATATATTGTAATTCAATCAAATTTAAAAATAATGAAATTATTCATTAATATTAATATTTGTATATATTTTTAGTTCATTTTAAAGATTTTATGTAACAATAATGAATAATTTCAATGATTAATTAATTTTGAAAAAAAAAATCTTATGCCGGCCCGTCAGCCCGGTCCAGCCCACTAGACCCACAAATCGTGAAAATCGATAACAGACCGGTGTGGTCCAAGATTTTTCAGCCCGCAGACCGGTCCGCCCAACCCATGAATTTCACGGTCCGGTCCTGGGCCATGAAATCTCAGCCCATCCCATTACGACCCGCGGTCCGGCCCACCAGCCCGCACCAATGGCCATCACTAGATCTAGTAAACTCAACTTTGATGTGGATTGGTGCGATGAAGAGTTGGGAGGGGAACGAGGTTGTGCATCATTAAATTGCTATCGTTATGTGCCTAACCTAATCCATTATAATTGTTATCACAATATTACTTCATGCTTGGTTCTCAGACTTCTCACTATCTCGATTGCCCACTTTGTTGTTTGAACACAAATCACTGTTCACAACAACGACTAGTATTTTAAAGTCAATCAAACTCTATCATTTGTTGAGTTGTGAGGTAATGAAAGTGATTTTTTTTAGATCAGATGAAAAATTAGGTAAATATCCATTTTGTGCTTGTTATTTCCAATTGATTATGTATATATGACGATGTTCGAACAATTATGAATTAAAGGAAAGTTTCGATAAGAAAACCCAAGATTTTGCAAAATTACACTTTAAGTACCTCATATTTACATGACCTTACTTTGGATACGTGAGATTTGAACTTAGTTTCATTTTGGATTTGAGGTTTGAACTTAGGTTCAATTTAGGAATCCAAGCTTGAGATCTATGTTATATAATAAATTTTATTGATATGGCAAAGTCTAATTATTATATTAATGTTAACCTACTCAATTTTAAAATAAACAAGAGTACAATTCTTGCAACAACTTAAATAAATCCTCACTAGCAAAAATTGGGATAAAGTGCATGTCCTTATTGGTATTTCACGTCTACATTCAACAAAAAGTCAAAAACTGTTATTGAAACTAATTACTTCCAATGTCCTAGGGTATGTTCTTTACAACTTATTTTTGCATATATTCAGAATAAATAAAAAACGTTTAGAGATATAAGTTATGAAGGGGAACCTTGTATGTTCATTTTGGGGTCAGTTTAGAGAGATTCTCATTGGTCACCTTGTAGTTTTCGATTTTTCAATGGTAATCCCGTGGTTTTAAAATTCCCAAAAATGACCTTGTACTCTTGTTAAATTCCCAAACGTAACTTTTTTCGTTAAATTTTCGTTATATCTAACTGTTAAATCAATACGCATATCGAAATGTTTGTGGAATACAAATTGAGGGGCATCTATTTTTTTTGCAAATTTCGACCTCAAATTTGACCCCATAAAGGGCTAAATTGACTCCAAAACCTTGACCTGACTATTTTTTTTTGGTTCGCAAAATAATGCATGCAAATCAAGATATTTTGGAACGCAAACTATTCTGAAGGAATAGCCCTGTGAGGGGCATTTTAGCACTTTATGGGTCAAATTAAAGGTCGAAATTTGCAAAAAATGACTAGATTCGCCTCAATTTGCATTTCAGAAAGTCAAAAACATCTCAATTTACGAAAAAAGTCACATTTGGAAATTTCAATAAGAGTACAAGGTCATTTTTGGAAATTTGAAAACCGCAGAATCACCATTGAAAACCGAAAAACTACAAGGTTACCAATAGAAATTTCCCTAAAAAATATTAGGGATACTATGTAAAATTTTTAAAAAACACAGCGATTACGTTGTTTCTAAATGTAACATTTAATTGTTTTAATCCCATTACCATCAAAGTAAAAAAAAAGGAAGTGAAAGAGTAATATTTTAGGCATTTGAGGGGAACTAATAGGAAGCCTGAAGACTAATTGAATATTGACGATAGATGCGTAGATGGGTGTTGGTTAAAAATAAAAATGAAAGGGGATGTTGAATTTGCGAAATCGACTCCCCTTGGCCTTGGGGCACCGGCATACTGAAGGGCGTTGCAGCAGCAGCTGAACAACTGAACAACTGAACAAGTGAAGATTAACATCGTCATGATCTAGTAGTTGCCATTTTCAAAGTAAGTTCGTCTGATTTACCTAATTGCCTAATTGTATTACGATTATTCCATGAAAATTCACTTACATAATAAATATTTTTGGATCCTATTCCTAGGTATAAGATGTTAGGATCAGGTGCACGCTATAATATCATCAGTAACCTAAATCTAGTTATTTTCATTTGATTTTCAGCAACTTTTTGGTGTTTTTATTCCATGTATCAGCTATGCAAATTTTGTCACACGGCAAAATAACATACTCAAGAGTGAAGTAATTATGAGTTGTTTGGAGATGGAATCTGGTTCCTTGGCATGTATGCTGAATACAGAAATAAGTGCTGTTTTGGCAGTAATGAGAAGGAATGTCAGATGGGGGAGTCGCTTTACCTCAGTTGATGACCAACAAGAGCACACTCTCATTCAGTCTTTTAAGGCTTTGAGAAAGAAAGTATTCACATGGCATGCTCACTGCCACACCATTAATCCTGTCATGTATCTCCAACCTTTCCTTGCTGTCATTCAATCTGAAGAAACCGGTGCTCCCATTACAAGTGTTGCTTTGTCGTCTGTCTTGAAGATCTTAACACTAGATCTATTTCATATACATACTGTTAATATTCAAGATACAATGCATTTGATTGTTCAAGCTGTCACCACCTGTCATTTTGAGGTTACTGATCCAGCTTCTGAAGAAGTCGTACTAATGAAGATTCTTCAGGTTCTTTTAGCATGTGTAAGAAGTAAAGCATCACTTGCTTTGAGTAATCAACATGTTTGCAATATAGTGGAAACTTGTTTTCGGATTGTTCAGCAAACAGCTTCAAAGGGTGAGTTAGTGCAGCGCATTGCTCGTCACTCAATGCATGAACTTGTTCGTTCTATTTTTTCACGCCTTCCAGAAGCAAACCGCACATATCATGAGTTGACTAGTGGAGGCAACTTAATTAATCATGAGGTATTGGTCCTTTTTCCCCCTCCTGCTTTCATGTCCTTTTAGAAAACTTTGTGGAGGTTTTGACATTTTCAGTGAAGAAATCTCACCTTATGCGCTGTATCTAAGGATTATCATCATGCCATTTTGTTTGCCAATAGCTTCCATTTTGTTATTATCTTTGTTCTAATAAATTGGAGCTAGTGTAATTAATATTTTTTTTCCTTGTTGCTTTGTGCATTGGACTACACTCTTTTTCTTCTTTATTCATAGTGACTTTGACGGGTTATACAACATGATTTCTCCCTTAACAAAGAATCATAATTAGGATATTGAATTAATGAATGGAGGATTCAAGTGCTTAACTGGTTTAGTAGTGCCAAAGTACTAGCAAATAGTAATTTGGAGACAACACAAAAGTATTCCAGTGAATACCGTGCCATAATCAGATCAATACAACCTTGGGCAGGACACAGAAAGGGGGAAAGGCTGTGAGTTATGGCCTCTCTCATCATCCATACTATATCCAAATATTGGGCAGTGGGACAAAATCTGAAAGCTTTTCCATGGACTTGTTGGCGTCCCCTTTTCACCCAGGAACATGTTGGCTATGGAGGTTGAATGCTATGGTTCTCTTAAGACCAGAGCTTTCAGCCACTCAATCATCTTTCGAACATAAGTTGATTTCTAATGTCCTCATAGGCTCTTATTTCCTTCAATGGATCATTAGCCCGACTGCATATTTTGGTTTAAGGTTTCAGTATTACTGTCGTTCCTTGAATGGATCATGGTTATATGAGCTATTGATAGATTGATCTATTAATCCGATTCTATATATAAAAGTGAGTGACACATTCCGTGCCTGACCAATTTTCAACATTAAGCTTCTTGGAATACAATATTCTAGCCTGTTTTATGAGTAATCATGGCTAAAAATTGACTCGTCTTCTAGGTTGATGTGAATTTTGTTTGGGTGATTTCAGTAGCAAGATGGCTTTGTTCTCCATTTCCAGTTAATGCTCTTTTCTTTTTGATATTATACATATCAGGACATGGGTAAGATATAGATGGTAGTTTGTGGCTTTGTGCGGATGGCTGGGTTGGGGGTTTGATAAAAAAAAGTTACTTGCAGCACAATGTGTTTTTAGCGTGTTATGTATTTGCGGACAGAAGCTGGCGACAATTTCAGCTAGGTTACATCAGTTTCTTGTGTTAGGATAGTTGTTTACACTTTCAAATGAAGCTATTGACCTACTGTAATTCTTACTAAACTATGCGAGGTTGAGAAAAAAAGGAGTCATATCCTTTTATAATTTGATATTACTAAAATGAAAATATACATTTTTAAAAACAATTTAACCTACTGAATACTGATAAAAAATTGAACCAAATAACTGGAACCAAAATTCGAAGGAAAGAAGAAAAGGGTCCTCATCTAACAATCTAGTACAGCACAAAGGACACATAAAGTTGGGCAATGCTAGCATGGAAACTATGACACTGGTATGATGGTACCTTATACCTCAACAAAGCCACTTCTCAATCTCGGGGTAATTTTCCTGCAACCTACTTTTAAAGCTGCAGTTGCCTGCATTGTTTTTTTCTGTAATATTCCTATTTTAGAGTTGTGGTCCTATATACTTATTTATCAGAGATGTTTTGTCTGTAGTTTGACTCAACTGTGAGTGTGGCATGTTGATTAGTGGCTGTAATCAACAAATTTTTAGTAGTAGATAGTTGGAGATCCTGCAGTAAATAGGTACCTCCTCTTCCGAACCATCCCCATATCATAAGAAATAGTTTTTGTACTGGTCTGTAAGCTGCATAGATTTCGACTCCTCAAGATGGTAGGATCCTTATTTGGTGGTGATTGCTATCTTATTGCTCAGAAGTGTTGAACTCTCTGCAGGCTGGAAAGCATATTAGAATATTTCAGTTTTCTGGATAAAATACTCTCTGAATATTTCTTATATTGTGCAGATTCAGCAGGTTAATAGTGATCCCAATTTAGTAGCTCCTGAACCTGGTTTTAATGATAACACTACAAACTACAGTGAAGTGTTCGTGGGATGTTCTACTTCCAGCTCTATTCCTTTGGTAGATGGTATGACTAATGGAACCATGGATGATGTATTGCATTATGATTCACTTCTCATGAATCAGCAATTCGGAGTGCCATGTATGGTTGAGGTACTTCGTTTATTGTGTTCTTTGTTGAACATTACAGAGCATGTTGATACGAGTCGGAAATCCAACTCTTTGGCTTTTGATGAAGATGTACCCCTTTTTGCTTTGGGCTTGATTAATTCAGCTATAGAGTTAGGTGGTCCTTCATTGCACAGGCACCCAAGGTTGCTAAACTTGATTCAGGATGATCTATTCTGCAATCTGATGCAATTTGGCTTGTCTATGAGCCCACTTATTCTTTCTGTGGTTTGTAGCATCGTTCTCAATTTATATCAGCACTTGCGTGTTATGCTGAAACTACAATTGGAGACTTTCTTTTCTTCTGTGATATTGAGGCTTGCACAGAGTAGTTACGGGGCTTCTTATCAGCAGCAGGAGGTTGCAATGGAGGCCCTTGTTGATTTCTGTAGGCAGAAGACATTTATAATGGAGATGTATGCTAATTTTGATTGCAATCTAACCTCTAGAAATATTTTTGAAGAGTTGGTTAATGTGTTGTCAAAAAGTGCATTTCCAGTGAATAGTACACTCTCCACGATGCACATTCTTGCTTTGGAAGGCTTGATTGCAGTGATCCAGGGAATGGCTGGAAGGACAAAGGAAGAAGTTCGTCTGGGCAACACTCCCACCACGCTTGAAGTGTATAAACCATATTGGTTGTTCAAGTGTGATAGTTACGAGGAACCGAGTCATTGGGTTCCATTTCTTCGCCAAATGAAGTATATCAAGCAGCGCTTGATGACTGGTGCCGATCATTTCAATCTTGGCCCCAAGAAAGGACTGGAGTTTCTTCAGGGAACACATTTGTTGCCTGAGAAACTTGATGCTCAAAGTGTAGCTTGCTTTCTTAGATATACTGGTGGGTTAGATAAGAATCTCGTTGGAGACTTCCTGGGAGATCATGAGGAGTTTTGTGTTCAGGTTCTTAATGAATTTGCTCAGACTTTTGATTTTAAGGGTATGAGTTTGGATAATGCATTAAGGATCTTTTTGGAGACCTTCAGACTCCCTGGAGAGTCACAAAAGATACAGAGAGTGCTTGAAGCATTCTCAGCGAGGTACTATGAGCAGTCGCCACATATTTTTGCAAACAAAGATGCTGCTCTAGTGCTGTCTTATTCACTTATATTGTTGAATACTGATCGGCATAATGCACAAGTGAAAAAGAAGATGACAGAGGAGGATTTTATACGAAATAATAGGCGTATCAATGATGGTAATGACCTCCCTCGAGAATTATTGTCCCAGTTGTACAACTCAATCTGTGAGCATGAGATACGTATTACTCCAGAGCAAGGTTCTGGTTCCTGTGAAATGAGACAGAGCCATTGGATGGATCTGATGCAAAAATCCCGTAATACATCTCCTTATATAGTAGCAGTTGATAAGCCGTATCTTGATGATGATATGTTTGCTTTAATAGCAGGCCCAACTGTTGCTGCCATCTCTGTTGTATTTGATCATGCAGAGGATGAGGATGTTTACCAACTTTGCATCGATGGCTTCTTAGCTGCTGCTAAGATTGCAGCACACTTCCATCTCGACTCTGTGCTTGATGATATTGTCATTTCTCTTTGCAAGTTTACAACACTCTTGAATCCGTCATATTTTGAGGAGTTTCTTTTGGCATATAGTAATGACACAAGGGCCAGGATGGCGACAATGACAGTGTTCACTGTTTCAAATATATATGGTGATTATATTCGAACAGGCTGGCAAAACATACTAACCTGCATCTTGCGATTTTATGAATTTGGCTTTCTTTCTGCCTTTTCCGTGTGTGACACTGCAGATGAACCTGGTTTCTCTGCTATTCTTGGAGTGGCTGGACATGTAAAGCCTCTGCTAAATTCATTACCTTTGCCTCACATACAATCAAGTGTTGCTCCTAAGAAACCTTCAGGGCTCATGGGC
The DNA here is from genome assembly GCF_026745355.1 of Beta vulgaris subsp. vulgaris. Lineage (NCBI taxonomy): Eukaryota > Viridiplantae > Streptophyta > Magnoliopsida > Caryophyllales > Amaranthaceae > Beta > Beta vulgaris. The sequence goes on from NC_079203.1 coordinate 152,833, forward strand.
CGCTTTAGTCAGCTCCTATCCTTTGAGATCGAGGAGCCGAGTGCACAGCCCTCTGAAGAGGAAGTTTTTGCTCAGCAGCGTATCGAAGAGACAATTCAGAAGTGCCAAATCAACAATATTTTTATTGAGAGCAAATTTTTGCAGGCTGATGCCTTGATGCATCTTGTATGTGCAATTGTGGCGGCAGAGCAAATACAAACGGAAGCTAGTTATTCGGAGAATGAAGTTAATGCTGCATTTTGTCTCGAGTTATTGATTGCCATCACTCTGAACAACCGAGATAGGATCTCACTTCTATGGCAGTCTGTCTATGAGCACATCTCTAATATTGTTCAATCAACTACGGTTCCGTGTGCTTTGGTGGAAAAGGCTGTTTTTGGGCTTCTTCGGATATGCCAACGCTTAATACCCTATAAAGAAGATTTAATTGATGAAATTTTGAAGTCACTGCAGTTAGTTTTGAAGCTTGATGCTCGGGTTGCTGATGCTTACTGTGAACAAATTACACAGGAAGTAGGACAGCTAGTGAAGACAAATGCCAATCGCATCAGATCACAGATGGGTTGGCGTGTGATCCTGTCTCTTCTTGCAATTACAGCACGACATCCAGAGGCTTCTGAAGCTGGATTTGAAGCACTATCTTTCATAATGAGCGAGGGAGCCCACTTGTTGCCTTCAAATTTTGTTCTTTGTGTTGATGGAGCAACGCAATTTGCGGGGTCTCGTGTGGGTGAAGTGGAGCGATCTGTCCATGCATTGGATCTGATGTCAGGATCATTGAGTTGTTTGGTTCGGTGGGCACGTGAGAGCAAGGAACTTGTGAATGTGAATGAAGTTGCTATGGTCTCTAAGGATATTGGTGAGATGTGGTTAAGACTTGCGCAAGGATTGAGAAAGCTTTGTTTGGATGACAGGGAAGTTGTTCGGAACCACGCTCTTTTTTCTCTACAGAAATGCTTGAGCGGGGTGCAAGAGATCTATCTTTCACACTTGTGGTTACAGTGTTTTGATGTGGTCATATTTCCGTTGCTGGACGACTTTGTCGAAATTGCGCAAGGGAAATCTTCAAAAGCATACAGAAACCTGGAAGCCATGCTTTTGGTTGCCATCAAGCTCCTATCTAAAGTGTTTCTGCTCTCTCTCAATGAAGTTATGCAGTTACCAACATTTAACAACTTGTGGATGGCTGTTTTACGCCAGATGGAAACTTATATGAAGGTCAACATTAGAGGAAAGAAGAGCGAGAAGCTCCGTGAACTAGTTCCTGAGCTCCTCAAAAACTCATTGCTTATAATGAAGACAGGGGGGCTGCTTATACCGGGTAGTGGTTCGGGTGGAGATAGCTTATGGGAACTGACATGGTCACATGTGAATAAAATTGCACCTTCCTTGCAAGCTGAAGTGTTTCCAAATGCTGATTTAGATAGAGGGCAGCATAACCAAGGCAAGAAAGAAGCAATCCAAGCCTCCGCCGTTTCTATTCCTAGCAAAACTGTGGCTTTAGAAGGTTAAAACGAACTGACCATGTGTATTGGAGACTGTTGCCTTTCACCAGTTCAAGTTGATACACGTAGTGATGGTCGAATAAGAAATATTGTCCAAGATGTGCTATTTGTGCTGATGTTTTGAATTAATACGGATGAAAAAACCCTGGTCTGGACTTATATGCTTTGAAGTCAATGGTACACATACAAAGATGGATGTCAAGCTTCTGCCAGTTGAATTTCGTTGAACTTGTGGTTAGTATTCATATAGTTGCTCATCTTTACGTCTTTTCTCATTATACTTACGTGTAAATATAGGAGTAGGTAGGCAGGATGACCACTTTGGTGGTGGGCCTATCCTACACAGACCACAGACAATTACAAGGGATAGTAATCTACTTCCATATTTTCATGTTTCTTTATTTGGAACATCATAAAGTTGTATGACAATTGACATTGGCTTCGTATGCTATGCACATAGTTCAACAATGATTTTTTCTTTTCTCTAATCGAACCAATATTAATATGTTTTATCCCGATGATTCAGTTAAATATGTACTTATACATTTGTGTTTTACATTGTCTACTCTGCCTTGACCTTTCTCCCCCTCCCCTTTCTTTCCTCCACTACCCTAATATCTCTGTCAATATGAGCTCCCTGCCTTCCTCCAATGAGACCATGGAGAGTTATAAATCATGGTTACGGGCACTGAAGAGATGACCCTTTGAGTCTCGTAAAATTATTGTGTGTGGTGAGCTAGCTTTGATTGAGTCTTTGAGAACTAATTTTGTGGCTTGAGGAGGAGGCTAACTACACATTCCAAGTTCCAACCATTGCCTTTCAGGAACCAAAGCTTTAAGATAGCTCTCAGATATTTTTGTAATTCAGGGAAAGGGTAGTTAATGGTTTGATCCTCGTGATTGTAAAATTTAGATATGCTTATTAAAATAATTGTCCTTTGGTATAGAGTATCATAGACAGGGTGGTTGCTGTTGCAAAATTACCATATCTTTTTGGGGAGATTGTAGGATCAATATCCTGACATGGGTTCAAGTGGGTAAGCAATTCAAGTTGTTGATTTTAGTGGAAGTTGCCTGAGACCTTAATACTTTAATGAGAAGTAGTGTATCTTTCTTTAGATTGCTAATTATCTATTCAACTTTATGTATATATAATTAGATAAGGGAACCTTAAAGTTATGTTATATCCTCTAAGTAACAGGCTAAGTAGGCCATATGACTGGACCAAATGGGTGTCTAACTTGGCCTTTTCCTTGATCAAAGTGGATCAATCCGCCTTTTTATGATAAAAAAGTTGGTCAAATTGGGTAGTCTTAAAACTTTACCCCAACCTTCTTCGCTAATGAAGTTCTCCAAACGTGTCATATCTTTGTCGTATAAGTCGAAAGGGTCATGTAGTCGTGTACGCTCTCTAATATTTGCTCAAGGTTCTTCACTTGCACTTTATGTTGTCCTTAATGCTTTGTGTTAACTAAATGAGTAAACTCCCTGTCACGACTCATTGCTGACACCTAGGCATCATTGTTACTCTAGAGGCGCCCATGAGCTGCTAGGCCACCAGTCTCCTATAAACTGGTTTATCACATTATCTTTTAGATGCCGTGAAATACCACTGAGCACTCACTTTGCAGCAATGTAATAATGGGGATATCTCGATTCTCTGGAGGCCAAACACATTTCAGGTGACTGAAGATAATGGTAAGACGGTTTTTCGAATCAAGGTCCAGAAGTATGAGATCATGCATGACATCAATGCCTTTCGGAGCATTCTTGAGCGTTCTGGAGGACCCTTGTACATTCTTGTAGAATCTTCTAGCTTAGTCCATCCTTGTGCAGATTTGTATAGAGCATTCTAGAAAGGCCTTGTATCTTAGCTTTGTGTATTTTCCACGATTGATACCGAATATACTGATTAAGATTGTAAATTCTCTTTTTTGTTTTTCTTCCCCTTGGTATCTAATTGATCACGATATTATAATTTGTTAATTGCATTGTAGCTTTGAAGATGTTATTTCATATAGTTTTAAATGTCGTTTCTTAATTTTGAGTCCAAATCTTACCTTTAGAATCACGGTTAATTTTGTTAAGTCTACCTAATTGAGTACTTCTATACTTGTACACGGATGAACATTTCTATGATGTTCGTAAATAAATATGACAATGGAAATTTAATGATTTAGGATGATTTTAGATTATATAATACGGGTCTTATATCATTCTAACTCTTTAGTATACTTTCTCTGGTTCCTTTTATGGAAATGTCACCTTAAGTGACACATAACTTAAAATGCCGAACAAACTTCTATTTCCTTACTCTTTAAAAAGCAAGAAGTTTGGTTGCTGTAGCAATATAATAGTGAATGGGTGGTTTTGCCCGTTGTGTTCCTTGTTCCTTCCAAAGACAAAAGGTAACTGGTTTTGCCCTTGCTTTGCCTTTTTTCTGTCCCTGTAGCTGTTGCTTCCCTCTCTTCAGCTTGTACCTGCTTTTCTTTCTTTACTTTCTCTTTCCTCCCCGTTTTCCTAATAAATCTCCTCCATCTTCATCCTTCTCTATAACCTAGATGATTCTCCTTCATTTTCTCTCTCCTCTCCTCTTCTTTGTTTTTGTTGTTTTTTTTCTTGCTCAGGGTTTATCAGCTCAACTATCAGTGGTGCTTCCTCCTAAAGGTATCTCTTCATTTCTCTTAATTTTCTAACTTCTCTTTCTTTATATATGCTTATTTTAAGATGGTAATGCTTTGGGTTTAATTGGTTTCTGCATCTTTTGCTTTATTTTTGTGTGTGCTTCTCTTTTGCTATGAGAGAAAGGTCAGCTCATATCTTGCATTTTATTTCTTTTTCCAATCACTTAAGAAACCATGTTTATTATAATTTTGATCTTCAATCAGGGTTTCCTGTGTTTTCCATTCTATTTTGCTTCTAATTCTTATTCCTTTTTGTGGAGTATAGGATGGAACTTTATGCTTTAAAGAAGGTGTGCTTGAGATATACAAAAGGTAAGGCAAGTCAGTTTAGAAAATTTAGAATTAACTAATTGGTACTCCCTCCGCTTTTATTTATTTGCTACATTCTTGTTTACACAAGAATTTAGGAGATGTCCCTTTCATTCTTTTTTGGTGTACTTTTTGACCCCTTTAGCATTAAATAAGGTGGGAAAAGGGAAAAAAGTAGTACTTTTTGGTGGAAGAAGAGGGGAAACAAATATAATACTATTACTTTTTGGTGGGCCAAGTCTCCTAATAAGGAAATGTAGCAAATAAAAAAAAGCAACCCTTTTTGGAAAATGTAGCAAATAAATAAAAGCAGAGGGAGTAAATGATATTGTTCTCAATTTTGAAAAAGTCAGCTTCCTGTATTTTCATCTAACTATGTATTTCTAATGTTAATCTTTGTTATCCTATTCTCATCTTCGCCTTCCATTCTCCTGTACTCAGGTAAATCAAAATGCTTTTCTTTAATTCTTTGTAGTTGCTACATTCAGTTTATGTTCCAAAATTAAAATTTTGATTGTGTTTTATTTTGAATTTTTCCTGATAGAATTACAATTTGCCATCTATTATTTTTGAATTTCCACATTAATTGTGTTATGAAGTGGACTGAGGTAACTGCACCTTTTGACTTAACTTGTTTACCGTGGGTTATTCTTGTTAAGTAAGAGACTAAGAGTAACCATATTATTTTTCTTTTCCTTTCCCTTATATATCTTTGACTAAGAGTAACCTGGTTAAGAACATTTTGTGTGACTCAAGGTTTCAGAGGCTGGATTTTGAGGCAAGAAAAGTTGCATTTTTGGACTTCTAAGGTCCGGTATTCTGATTATATATGAATGGTGTGGTTGTGTTTGGGTTCTCTTTGACTTGCTGCATGTATACTGGTAGATCTACATTAGTGCTTGTAATTAAATAATCAATTTTAGTTTAGCTTTATGTCTATCTATTATCTATTACCAAAATAATGAATTCATATATCCAGAGATAGGTTGATGCTCTTAAAAGATGGTGAGTCAATGGCAATACCCTTTTTGGTTCCAGTTTTATTTGAGAAGAATACCCAGGAATCAGGATAACAATCAATATCATGGCATATTGACTGTCATATTTGTTGAGGATGAGAGGTGGAGAGAATATTGGGAAATGGAGGGCTTGGGCTTGAAGGATCGATTGGTATTGAAGAATCGGAAGGTTGGTTGAGGCAGAAGTTGGTGGAGTAGGAACTAGAGGAGTTATATCACGGTATATTGCAGGAAAGTATGTACTACACTTGGTTCAGCTGTTATGCTAGATACTAGATAGTTTTACTGGGCTTTACTTTTGCTGTGTGTACTACGACCTTTAACGCATATAATCAAATTTAATGCCACCTTGAGAGTTGAGACTCAGTATGGCTTCCCATATCTTTTGTTCGGACTGTTTGATTCATGATTTAAAATATTGGTGAGCTTCTTTGCAATTTGAATATCTTGGTTAAGTTTTGATACAAAATACATTTGAGATAGTTAAACAAGATGCAGGTAAATATTGAGGGAGAATTTGTATCTCAGTTATACCTGATTTAGAATGACCATAAGAGCATAAACCGTATGATCATACATAATTGGAGTTTTGGACAATGTGCGATCACAATAGAGCTTTTATCTATGTCCACTTGCCATTATTGTAATTTAGAAGAATTTGTCTTCAGTTATACCTGATTTAGAATAACCATGCAAACTTTCTCAAACTAAGAAGCCTGGTTGGCGTACTTTATTTTTATGAAGACATTTAATTAAGAAGCCTTTCAGGAATTCTATGATTAATGCTTGATTGGCATCACACATTACGGTTTCCTATTACTTCATTAAACTAAAGTGATTGGAGTATGTTTTCTAATAGGACGCTTGGAGATAATATTGGTCTGCTCCTTGATGGATGTAATCAAGGGAGAATTCGAGAAGGGAGATGATAGTGATCCTTGGGTCAAATGGAAGCAAGGAGGCATTATTGGCAGAGCTGCTTTTGGCTGGAGGGGTAGTGTTGACTGTAATCGGAGGTAAAATCTCCGGTGTCTGTATTCTATAGACAGTGGTTAAAGTACTGTTCTCGCAATTGTTTGGAACTAATTTTCACCTCTCAAACTCTTATTTTGCAGGAGTAGTTGCTCCTGCAATCTCTCAAGGGTTTGGCGCTGTGCTCCAACATTGGGAAGTCTGTAACCTGCCACTGGTGCAGGTGGATTTTCTGCAGCTGCTACTGCTGTTAGATATTTTGGTGATATTCTGTGGCTGCATTTTTTGGTGGTGTGAATTGGGTTACTTTTCTCATAGCTGGCTGACCACAGTTTTCTTGGCTTTTAGACCATTGCTATTCTCCCTTCGTTCTCTTTTAAACTTTACATTTTTGCACTTTTACACTATTCATATGCTTTAATGCTGCTGCCGTACATTAGTGCATCACTTAGGCTACCACATGGATTTTTCTGAACTTCGTTAAGCTATATTGCGTTTATGTGTACAATTTTGTACAAAGACATTAGGGCTTTTATGTTTTAGTTGTGTGCATGAAGGTGGAGGATTTTTATGATTTCATGTTTCTGAATTTCATGTATATCATATTAACCTGCATTTCCTTCAACCATGTATCCTCCATGTTTGGTACATTTTGAAGCATATTTATTATGACTTCCAGATATGCACAGTAACCTTTGATGTCCATCAATACCTCTCTACGAAGTTATAGTGGCTTTGAACTTGACTACACTGTTATTGTTATCTACGTAAGTGGATTCTAGCTGACTTACAAAATGTGTAGACTCTATTCATAGTCAATGTTTGTATTTGTCCATGTTTTCTACTGATTGTGAATTTCTATCCTTGTACTCATTTTCATATCTTGATTCCATCACTCTAAAATACAGATTGTCAGTTATAGGTTTCTCCTCTCAAAGTCTTTCAGCTATAATTTTCTCTTTTCTCCTCAATTTTTCTCAATTTCTGATAAACCCCAAATAATTATACATCTTTTTAGGGGATTTCATGGTTAATGTTATTAGTTTCTTTGTCCTCCTAAAGTTTCTGTAATATTGTTCTTCTCCCTCAAAGCCCTCTCCATTTCCTCAAATTTGTATATATTTTTTTTAAAAAAAAAAATCGTTTAAACTTGCTTTTGTTAATTGTTTTTCTTGGTATCCAGGGATTGCTCATAGGTTTCTTACCATCGTGATTACGTTTAAATCTAGCATTATTATTGAAACGTCTCGTCTCGTCTTGCTGTTGCATTTTCCTCTTTTTGTCTGGACTTTGTGGTTGCTTTTATGTCGACTACCATCATGATGACTTTGAATCTTTTGCGAACCTGCAGAATGTTGTCAAGGAAGAACCTGAAGTCAAATTAGAGGATAATTTACTTCTTGATGCAAATAATGGAGATACTGCTCTTTTATCTAAAGCAATGGCGGAAGAAGAAAAGAAATTGCTCGAAGCGAGAGTGAAGGAAGAAGAGAAATTGGCAAATGAAGCCGGCCATTTGAATGAGATTCAGTTTTTTAAAGTTTGATGATTTTGAACTCAAAGCAGCTTTACTCAGCATTCTTGTTGGAAAAGATGGATCACGTTACATTAGTATGTGTTTAGCTTTATTTTATCATCTAATCTTATTGATTTATTTTTCTATGTTGCATATCTATATGCTTATTCATGTGCCTAATGATTGTAGAATGGAGTGGAGGAACAAAAAGAAGAGCCCGGCAGGGGAAGGAAGAGAGGACGGGGTGGAAAGAGGGAAGCTTCACAGTACGATGATGTGAGCAGTGAGCACTTCACTTTTTCCTTGAATTTAGGAGCAGTATTGTGGCATTTGTTTACGTAGTAACAAGTTATGATAGTGTCAGCCAATGCTTAATCGACAGCGATGCAGAATTGGTGTTATTTTGGTGATGTATCTGGATGTTCCTTTTCTCTTTATGGTGGCCAAACTTAATGGGGTTTTGTTTCTGTCACGTACCAATGTTCTACTTTACATGTTCGAAAATGGATGGGAATCTTTATTTGTTGTTAAGTTGGTGCTGATCTTTAACCATGGACCTAACTGTTAATTGTATTCCTTTATGTACTATATATTTGAATTTTGTTGTTGGAACATCATATGTATTTAACATTTTACATTTTGTATAAAAGTTTGTAATCTTTATTCAGGAATGAGGTCCTTCAGATATCATCTCTCGTTATGTAATGCATGGAAGCAACATAGCTGAGATACTCAAGCAGTAATAGCTTTCTGGAAGCACTTAAAAGGGCAAGACATCAGTGAACTGGTTTTGAAATTATTTATAGTTATCCATGTGCCATTAGACTGCTTTGCTGTATTTTGGTTCTTGACAGATGGTGGCACCTGGCACTTCAGCACTGTGTAAAGATATAATTGCGCAACTTTTACCATTAATCTCAAAAGGAGTCCTGACTCATGGTGTTTAATGCTGACGGAAAGAAAAGAGATCAATCATTTTAGGCGTGGGTTCCACAGGAAGAAATGAGGTGCGGACCTTGGCTAATATTCAAGGGAAGATGAAGGTGAAGACGGGCGAGCAAGCGGAGCGGGATGGAGGAAAATTGAAAGTCATAGAATCCTATGTGAAGTTTGGTTATTGTTATTATTGTTTTGACACATAGATAATGTTTCAAGAGATGATGTATTGGAATTTGGAGTTGGATAAAACTTTATAGTATATCCTAATCTTGTTTTTTTAACTACCATGTAATTACTTCTTCCATTCTCTGTTACTCGTCGTCTAAGGTTATGTACAACAGCACAAGAAAGATATTGACTCCGTAATTTAGACAAGTAATGTTGCTTTGATGATTTACACGAACATAATATAGGGCATTGATTTTTATATGAAAGGAACGAGAAGAGTTGGTGAAGTGTCGGAGATTGTTCATACTTTATAAATCATTTGATATGCAATTACACTTTCGTTTATTTTTTGTTTTTCAATTGAATTGGCAGGCATACTGCAGGCATGAGCTATGAACTTTTAACAATGATTGTAAATTGTCTATGAACAAATCTTTTATTGATTGCAAAGAACTCGTTGATCAATTATTATGAGCTTGTTTTTTATATCATTTTCTTGTACCATGTGTAAATATAAAAGTTTCTCATTCCCTCAAAGATTACACAAAGAACGGGGTGGGGTGGGGTTGGGTTGGGTTGGCGCCTTGGGGGGAACAAACTTTAATAGTAATATAGATTTCTTAATATGTGTGTCAATTTTGAACGAGATGAATAAAAGTATAATATATTTTGTATGTATGTATATGAATAAGTCTCTCTCGCATAAAAAAGAGAAGTGCATCAGTTAATCAGATATAAAGGTTAGGAATTTCGGTGGGCGCATACGACATAGGCAGATGTGAATGGGTTGATATGCCACGAGGTAAAGTCCGAAAAGTGATATTTACAGTTGCTAAAGAATCAATCTGTGATTCTGAATTCTGACCACACAGATCAGCATCAGCTGAGATCTGGAGCATTCTGAAACACAAAAGTTTAAAAGTTAATTAGAGAGAGAGAGAGAGATTAGAAGGGACGAGAGAGAGAGAGATTGGGGATCTAAAACGAGAAGAAAGGATGCAGTACAAAAACTTAGGGCGTTCGGGACTGAAAGTGAGCCAACTATCATACGGAGCTTGGGTGAGCTTCGGCAATCAACTTGATGTGAAAGAAGCGAAATCACTTCTGCAATGTTGCCGAGATCATGGTGTCAACTTCTTCGACAACGCCGAGGTTTACGCCAATGGAAGGGCTGAGGAAATCATGGGACAAGCCATAAGAGAGCTTGGTTGGAAACGTTCTGACCTTGTTATTTCAACCAAGATCTTCTGGGGTGGTGCAGGTCCAAACGACAAAGGTCTTTCAAGGAAACATATCATTGAAGGCACTAAAGCATCACTCAAGCGACTTGACATGGATTACGTTGATTTGATCTATTGTCATAGGCCTGATTCTTCTACCCCTATTGAAGAGACTGTCAGAGCTATGAATTATGTCATTGATAAAGGTTGGGCTTTCTATTGGGGTACTAGTGAGTGGTCTGCTCAGCAGATTACTGAAGCTTGTTCCATTGCACAACGCCTCGATTTGATTGCCCCTGTTGTGGAGCAGCCTGAGTACAATCTTCTGTCAAGGCACAAGGTGGAGTCTGAATACCTCCCACTCTATTCCAATTATGGTATTGGTCTCACCACCTGGAGTCCTCTTGCATCTGGAGTCCTCACTGGTAAATATAACAAGGGTACCATTCCTTCTGACAGTCGTTTCGCTCTTGATAATTACAAGGTCTGTAGTCTCTACTCTCTCTCATTTTTCATAGTATTTCCATATTTGCTGCTTATTCTGTGATTCTTAATTATTATCCTGATTTACTTCATTATTTGATTGTAGAATCTAGCCAGCAGGTCTTTGGTCGAAGATGTTCTTAAAAAGGTGAACGGACTCAAACCAATTGCAGATGAATTAGGTGTCACATTGCCTCAACTTGCCATTGCTTGGTGTGCTGCCAATCCCAATGTCTCCTCAGTTATTACTGGTGCAACAAAGGAATATCAGGTGAACTCTTTTTGTCTGTATTTCACTCTCATACACAAATATATCTATTTTGTTACATCTTCATGCTGAATGTAGATAGGTAGATAGATGCAAAATAGATGATAATGCAAGGTAAAGATGGATTTGATAAGTAAGAATTTTTGAATGATCTATAACTTTTGTTGCTATGGATTTATAACTAGATTGTTCAAGGTAAGCTAAATCACTTAGCTTTTCTGGAAAAATACAAGGGGACAGGGTTATCAATGAATTGGCCTTTTTGGATACATTAAAGGGGTTACCATTTATCTCTGAAATGCAATGGAAGGATTAAGGAACCTCTCCTCTCATGAATAATTCTTAAAAGCACATTACAATTACCACTTTATTTTGTTTTCCTTCTGTATGATAACTTCTTGGCCCCTTAGTATGCATTTTTTTAAAATATCGAATCTACTATCTGCGTTTTTGCACTTTGAAACTGTTATACTATGTAAGCTTTTGCCACTCTAGCATTCAACTCAAACTTGTATTTTAAAGCGAATCCATTTTGTCCAATGCAGGTTGAAGAAAACATGAAAGCTATTACTGTCATTCCCATGCTTACTCCTTCTGTAATGGAGAAAATTGAGGCCATTGTTCAAAGCAAGCCTAAGCGTCCAGAAGCCTACAGATGAATGTAGATGCAAATTTGGTTTCTATGGTTCTGATGTCTGATGGTGGTGACATTACCCTATTTCTTTCATAAGTGTCGTATGCATTAGCTACTTGAAACTTAGTATTGGTATCTGAGTATCTTAGTTTTACTGTGGATATGACACTATTTTGCATTTATGTTCCTTCGGTTTCTCTGAACTTCTTTGTATCAAAAAAAGGAAAAATGAAGAGACCTTGAGGTCATATCAATCTATGAGTTCTATATGTCGTGCTCTCTTGTTGCAATATATTATTCTAAGATGGTAAGGTTACTAGGTTAGAATACCCAATGGGCTACAACTAACTAAAATACAGGCTGAGGCAATGAAGAATGTCTAGTTTGAGCTTTCAATGTGCAGATTATACAAAAATCGCCGGTCCCCCAAACCACAGAAAAGGAAACCGAATTTATTCTAGCCTTCGTGATATTAAGCTTCACAGGAAGAGCTAAACTTAACACAAGCTAATAATCTCTACTGCCCAAGGTTGATTTCCTCGATCAAACAAAAACCCCGATGTCACTTCCAAATGCGAAAAATGAAATTCTTACACATTTTAGAAATGTCGAATCAAAAAGTAATACTATAATACTTGGATAGAGCCTAGAGGGTAATGTATGAATGGGGTAATGACTAATGAGAACAAAAAGAAATTTTTTGGAAGACATGATATAGATACTAACAGGAGGGGATGATAAAAATAAAATTGTTGCGCACATGTTGAGAATAGTGATTGCATTAACCTATTGGATGGTAAGGGGCAAAGGGCTATAGAGGTGGCGAAGGAGCAGGAATGGCGAAATGTAATCTTTGAAGGTGAAGTGAGGAACATCATTTGTGCCCTTAATAAGGAAACCAAGCAAATTGTCAGGTTCTCTTTTCTTTTTGTAACATGATGACTAAATACAACTCTCATTTATCCTATACAACCCTAAAAAATACCAAATGGCTAGCTAAGTGGGCGATCTTTAGTTCTTGTGATGAGGTTTAGCTTAGTGGAGATCCTTGTTGGATTTCCGATATGATTGTATTGGACTTTCCACACGTTATCTGTCTTTAATCTAACCTACCTTTTTCCTCAAAAAATTAAATTGATTAAATTTTTTGTGCTTCAAAGATATTTAAACCAGAGTTCCTTATCTCCAAATTCTATCATGCATAAAATTCTGAAAACTTCAGAGTCCCCGGTCCCTTTTTAAGGTTGCCTTTACTCTCTAGTGGGCAAGAGACACCTCTCAACAATTCTCTTTCTTCATTTGGCTCTAGTCTTGTCTAGCATATGAACCTATTAACAAAAAGAAAGTTCAGGAGAGGAACGGTTCAAATCTTTCCTTCTATGAGCTAATTATTAATTCAATACAGTAATAGATAGAACCAGCAGAAATAGAGAAATGCATTTGGGTAGAGTTTCATATCTTAAATGTACAGGGATGACATAATACTACCAGAATCTACTTTCCATATTTCTTTTACTAGTCTGTTGCCAAAAAAAAAAACTCGTTCTTCATAACTAAGACCACATGTCAGTAAATACACATTACAATGTTGATGATTGATGAATCTAAGCAGCTCACATATCCTCCAAATTCAAATCAAAGACGCATGAAAGGTGGATTTGCATGTTGAGTCTTGTGGGTTAAAGGTATGAGCTGTGAAGTTGAAAAGCAAAACCTTCCAGAGCTCTGCACCAAAAATGTAAAAAGAAAAGGCTTAGTGCACGCACATTGTAAGTACATTATCCAGAGTCCACACACCTAATCACGCCAACCTGCACCGAGGATGATATCAGCCAATTTGACTTCAACAAGCACTCACATACAAGATTTTTTTAGATATAAACATTAAAAAAACACAGAAGGGAGAAGGCAGCACAAGAACGCAGGTGACACCATGGGATAGAATGATGCTAGCAAAAGTCTGCCAATATAATAAGACTGGCAGGTCATTCAATGGCAAAGCATGGTTTGTGCACCCGAAAGAACATGTCGTTCATCAAGGAGCATGTCGTTCATCAAAATGAACATGAACTTTTTTTAGCAAATTTTCTAAGTAAAAAGAACATACAGTTCAAAATAAATAAGAACATGTTTAATCTTCATTCATCAAAGAACATAGATCATAATGCAAAGAACATATATACAAAAGAAAATACAATTTATAATAAAAGAATATATTTTCTAAATTTAAATTTGAAAATAAATATCACCAATGAATTTGATATTAAATACTAATGTCATGTTCTAATTAAACTAACCAGTATGTTATTATATCAACCTTTTAAATTGAAAACAGATCAACTAACCAGTATGTTATTTAGTTATTATATCAATTTTTTAAATAAAAAACATACCTATTTTAAATTGTACTTAACATCTTCTTGTTAAACATCTTTATATTCTCTTTCATATTGAGTCATGTTCTTTTTGTATGTACAAAGAAGGTAAATAGATTCATATTCAAAAGAACATAGGTCGTAATGAAAAGAACATTGAATAAAAAGAACATAAGAGTTTAAACTCAAAGAACAAAGTGCACGAAGAGCACTGTGCACTTGGGTACACCTTCTAAATTGCGATTCAGTGGCCCATAAAATTCCACTCACATAAACTTTCCAAGTTCCGAGTGCAAAATTCTCAACTTTTGGGTCAGGCTTCTTATTTCATCAACAAATGCGACGATAAATAGAATGACCCGTGATTTGTGTCTAAACGGGGAAAAGAAAACTCAAAATCTTTAACTTTTAGATTTTCCGGCCACAAAAAATAAATTTCACTCCATTACAAAACCTCAAAACGTGTTATATTCATAAAAAAAATGCAAGCTTTTAATAAAAGAAGAAAGAAAACACTTCTATCAGACTTGTGCTAAATTATGAGCTCCTACATATCATTGGAAGCTCTCTACACCCCTCATTAGAGGGAACGAGAAAAATATAAACTTGAAAAGGTTGTGCACTCAAAATGTGGACCTTATTTAAGTACCAAACAGAAAAAGAAGATGGCAAGAGTACATCACAGAGAAAGAATATATGTTTTACCAATGAAATGTCTTTCTAATTCCTAAACACAAAGAAATATATCCTCCCAACCAGAAGCAGCAGATCCAGTTGCATATCTACCATTAACCCTCGTACCATTTGTTACATCCCAAGAACTGGAAATCATGAGTCAACGCCAACAATCTTTGAAGAAGCCACTTTTCTATATGTCCACATTTTCTAGGATGAAACTGGGAAGTGTTTCATTCCACCTACACTACTATAAATTGAAAGACTTCAGAGTTTGACTCAAGTGGACATATATATATGACATTGGTATACTTTGTGTTCCACGTATTAAGCCAGTTCCAGAATTCCTATATCATTCTGCGTTTCTTTCTTAGAATTTGATTTTTAAACAATCTTCAAATTTGGGGAATTAGTTATGGGTTTCATGGAGCTCTGTATCTTAGAAAAAGGCTTTGAGTAAAGCCAAAGAGTTAAGAGAGAAGGCCTCGCTAGAGGTCCATCAGATCAATGATTAGATGGAATCCTTGTAGCGATCGTCAATCCGTAGAGGTCTGCGAGAGTCGGCCTGAGTTAGTAATAGCTTGTAACAAAGTCGTAGGCCTATTATAGTAAGAATACTAGTCAAGATCCCATGTGGCTGAAATTCATAAGTCTTATTGCGATTTGCGTCTAGGAATGTTTTCCTCGTAGAAATCTCTCTTGAATTCTCTTAGTTCCTTGTTTTTAATTTTTTAGCAAAAATTAATCACCAAGTTCCTTATAATACTACCTCTGTTTTTATTTAGTTGCAAATTCACCTTTTTGCACAAACTTTAAGAAATGAGAAAAGAGAGTATAATTGACCCACTTACCCCTACTACTAGTACGATAATTAAATGGGGAGAGAGTAGGTGAAGTAAGGTTAGTATAGTCAAATTATCCCAAAAGCTTTCCTAAAAAGGGAAATGTTGCAACTAATAAAAAACACCTACAAGTAGAAATTGTTGCAACTAAGTAAAAACAGAGGTAGTATTCAGTACTCACACCCACTCTAGTAGTTCGTCCATCTAAAATAATGGCCATTGCAGCATTACTTCTCCTACCAGCAAGTTGAAATTTGAACATTACAAGTGTCATTATGTTGCATAAGACCTAGATGCTTAAGACCTGGAAAAAATTAAGTGCTTATAGTAGATTACTAAAAGTTACAGAAAAGCAGCAGTACCATTTAATCTTGCTCCATTGCTGTATCTCCATCAGTCTTGTTGACCGAACCAACATCATCTGATAGCATATTCATCTCATTTTCGCCATCTGTCACCATCTTGTCATCTTTGGTATCTGCGCTTGTATTAATTTCTTCATAGTCAGGAATCTTCAAATCAGCAGGGAGTTGCCCAGACTTCAGTGCCTATACAAATGAAATGTTAGCCACCATGAGTCACTGAGAAGCAAGCATCTGTAAGGATCTACAAGACTACATGGCCACCACCAGTACGAAAGTACCAGCTTACAATAATTAATTCAGAAGACGACAGAAAAAGAAAATATCAAAGAATAAGGTTGGAACTCAGAAAAAAAAAACTCCCAATCTATGAAACAAGGAAAATATTAATCATTTTAATAATAAAAGACAGAAGCTAATCACCTTCTCAAGCCTAGCAACTTCTTCAAGTGTTTGGGAATTGACAATAGCAGCCTGCATAGAGAAAAACGAGTTAGACAAACATAAATTTTCATATTATGTTGCAAGGGCAAAGCATAGCTATATCGACACAATTATGACATGGAAGCAACACATCAGCACGTAATTTAGAAAAATAGTAGGATACAAAGTACTTGGTTAACAAGATAGCAAAAAAAGTCATATTATGATTTATATTAAACAATTGTTGATTACTTATTGCTACCCCAGGTTTAATTGATGATAGCATTACGTGGTTTTCAAGTATATCAAGATTCAAGAAATTGATAGCCCATATATCAATTATAAAAGGGTCAAAGGAAAAAGGTAAATGCTAAATTGCACTAAAACTAAAAACCATACTAAATAACATGATAAAGGTGGTGCTGGAATCCCAATCTGTTTCTGGAAAGCTTGTCCGGTTCTCCCTCCATTCCAAAAGATTGCCCCCATTTCCTTTCTAGTATGCTCTTAAAGATTGCTCCATGTCCTGTTTAGGTGACATGGTCCTCACAGTCTCTCCCTACTTTTTCTCCTACCCATACACAAAAGACAAAACTACCTGCCCACTCAGTAAGACGTAAAGACAAGCCAGTTTAGAAGGGTTTCTGTAAACAGCAGTTATCACAAATCTGTATCCGACCGGCTTTAACAATACAAACACTAACAAGCAGAGTAAAAGGGTTATTCCCACCTATGTTACATGAACAGGGGTACGGGAATCGAATATGGTAATGGAGTCTCCGCAACATATCTCAACATATACCGGGTATGCCCGATATTAAGAGTGATGATAAAATGCACATCACGGATGCCCGGAACAAGTTGACTAGTTTCTTACCACTGATACACCAACATGAGTAGATCTTGCGGCACAAAGTACAAGATATTGTACTAGACAAAGAATATCAACTGATGATCTAGGTTGCAAGGACATCAGTCGATTGCTTCTGGCATGTTCAATTTTTCTTCTCTCTGACAATTGCTGGACAGGCAAAGGATACAGCTGAGCCAGTGATATAGCACACCCTACAAAGCCATTTCATCGAATTTTTTGTACTAGAATATGCTCACCAAACCTTCATTGAAGGGTGACCATTGTGGGCTTCATCAATTAAATAAACTTAAGCCCAGAGACATCTAAAATACTAATTCTCCCCTATAAACTATCCTTGACCTCAGCCTGCACCTAAGGTGGAGAAATGCATCTTAACAAGAAATGTACTCATAATATTTGCATTTAAAAATAGTAATGTTCACATGACACACATATATATATTTCTATCTCAAATTAATTTTTTAATGTCTTTGTCCTTTCCTTATATGTGATAAATTCAGCAAGTTTTCTATTTTCTCAATTCTCATAATATTTTAACTCACTCCATAAAAGGAGAGTATATTAAGAACTCTTAAATTATGCTTTTCGGGTGCTCATAGAAAACTTTTAAGATAATGTATTTGTCATTTTAATTCTTTTGCATTTTTTGGTACATAGATAGCTAAAGTACTCCAGCATGTTGATCTATCTATGACCTCATTTTTCCTTTTGGTTTTCTTGCTTCCAAGTTCCTACAAAGGCAATGTGTTCCACAAGTTTATAGCTGATCCTTCAAACTTCTTACGCTCAAAGTCTCAGATATTATCCGTCTTTTCTTTCATTTACTTAAATATAATCTGCACTTTACTTTATGCATTCTTTTATGTAACCTTGTCCATTTGTATCTATCGTTGTTTCACATTCTCCACTATACTACAATTTGGACGTCCTACACTCCCAGACACTCATAAGTCATAAAGGGCACATCTTGTATATGACACATAGACACCAACTTATTGTAAACAAGACCAGTATGCTTGACTTTGTTTCTTTGGAATTCCCATTCTGTGTACACATTGTACTTTTTCTTACTATAAGAGCCCCTTTAAGTGCAACACATACTAACATTTTATATAACATACTCATATTTAAAGTACAAACCATAAAATTCATGTTAGCCAACCCCAAATCATTTTGGGAAGGCTTTGTTGTTGCTATACTCTTTCCATCCCAAACATAAATTAACATCCTCCTTTTTATATGGCTCGTTCTAATTACTTCTAATACAACACGTGTTGCTAAGATTTTCCTCTAGACTTATTCTCTAGAGTACAAGTCCACTCTAACTACAATGGGACAAAATGAGTACTGTTGAAATTTTAAAACCATAAAAGATTATTTTGTAAAATATGTCGTATAATTTATCTACCAATCCTTCTCATTATTGTTTGTTATTAGTTTCTACACAATTTTATAATGCACGTTTTAGAACATCGATATATTTAAGTACACATACGTACGATTATAAACGGTTGATATTATGAAGATACACATACAGACAAATCAAACAAGATCCCCCATGAGGCCATGGCTATGTTGTCTTTTGCATATTCGTCGGAACTTATCGTCAAATATGTGACCAAAAAATTCATTGCAAGAAAAATACAGACAGACAAAGGGAGTATAAATCATTTCTATTATGATAACATAACGGTTCGACTATGACTTTATAGGTCAACATAAGGCACATAATGTGTGACAAAGTGTATATGACAAGTAAACTGTGCATACAAATATTTGTCATTTCCTTGTTTTAGTTTTATTGCTACAGTTGGATGCTAATTGCATACTGGAATCAAACATTAGTTCAATTACTTGTGCAAGATAAGTCAAGTTATATATAAATTAGTAATCTTAATATAAGTAATTCCATATGTAACCCTTAATTGTGGAAACGGATGCTGAGGCAGAAAAATCATATCTTCACAAGTCATAACTTATGACTCATAAGCAAAAATAGAGCTGGAAGATATAGTATGTATCAATATTACAGATAAGCACGGCGTGACATGGAAATACAGAGTTCAATACATGTGCTAATGTGCATGCACATACATAAATGAAGTGTCTATATTTGTCTATATACATTACTCTAATGAGAAATTGTCATGTACTCAAGGTAATCACTGACCCCCCACCCTCCCCCCTTCAAATGCAACATGAAGGAATAAATTTCTGGACAGCGCGAGGTTGGAAAGAAATTGAGGGAAAAATTAATGTCAATTATATAAGCAAATGTCAACTTATGAGTGGTCTTCCCATTTCCAATTTGTGCGTGCACACACTCGTCCCTCATACCAGAAAAACATCGTATAAACATCATGTTCAGTGTAAGTGAGTATTCAACATTATTGAGAAGCAAAGAAACCTAATAAAAGAAAGATAAGAAGAATTGAGCCACAGCAAAACCAACCAACAGATTAACGAAAATACCTTGATAGCTATGATTTGCTCTGGCGTAGGAGCAACAGCTTTGGGGGCATGCTCTTCTGTCGGAACCTCCTTAACCTCGGTAGATGTGACTGTCTTCACAGGGACCTTTTTCACCTCGTCTTCAGCTTCCTTGGATGAAAAGAGATTTTTTGCCTCTTCTCGTTCCTTTCTCCATGAAAAAAGAATCAAGTCAATACTCAATAGACACTATGCAGGAATGTTGAGAAAAAATTGGAAGGCATAACAAAAATGAAAAATGTGAAGAATTTTTTTTGGTGGACACCCACATTAAATATATATCATCAGCAATTTAACCTCAAGTATCTATAAAAATTGGGTAGAAATATTGGAATGGAACGTATCCCAATAGGTGAGACCATAGGCACAAACATATGTTCACATCAGACAGAGATTTAAAAGATTGTACTACAGAGGAGTCCTTAATTGATGCCTATTTGAGCTGAGAAAGATAAGGCATGGAATTCATGCATATGTGTAAATACTTAAGAAGGGCAAACAGGCACAAACAGAGCGACCCTAAAACTTCACCACTACAGGTACAGAGGTCTTCCCAAATCCCAATACCATATTCCCGCACCTATATTTGATGTTTCACCCTTAACCAAATTTTAAACCGAACCACACTCTTTCCTCACTCTTTCCTTAACAACTTTCTCGTTCTAAATGCATAACGGATCATATTAGGCTCACAACCAACCAAGCTAGTTTGTCCAGTGAGCAGTTCCGTGAAAAACAATGATCACAGCAAGGGACAATGATGAGAAAAACATTAAATGAAATGCACAATCATACGATAAGCATAAAAGAGAGAATGAATCTTAAGCCAATAGAATGTAGTTCTGTTTTCCCACTAAACATATGTAAGTGTAGAGAGAACAGGTCCATCTGAGAACTACAAAGTTTGGATGAGTCCACGAGCACAAACATCTTGAACGCTAATCTGCTTCATCTTAATTGTACAGAGTATAAGAACATAAATCTTTTGCAAAAACTGATATTAGCCTTACCTTTTGCTTGACTTTCTTGAAGTCTAGCACACGCAAGAATTTCAATTTGTGGATCACATACAAGCGGTAATTTGGTTTCTTGGTAATATTATTGTCCAGCAAGCTAAGAAATTTCAACTTTGGAAGGGATGCAAGTGGATCAATCTCAGCCAAATTGACCAGCCGATTATTTGTAAGAACAAGTGTATGAAGTTTTGGTAGAAATTCTGCAAATTTGGACAGATATTTGTCAATGACTCAAGCAGAAAATAGTTTTCCCTCCCCATTTCAGGTTGTAAGGTGTCCCCCAACCCAACCACACAAAATTGATAAATATAAGGCTCCTGTCCCTTACAGATTATGGTGGTTGGAATACATAAAATTTGAATGTCAAAAACTTAGAGATGAAGATGTGGGAGCTCTACCACTCCTCTTTCCCAAACAAAAAGAATATAAAAGATGAGTGAGAGTGAACGAGTAGTCTCACCTCCTATGTTTGGATTTATACGTGTTATCCTATTGCTGTTCAGTAACAAAGTTCCCAACCTGTTCAAATAAGGGAAGTTCTCGAGTTTTACAATCTCATTGTCTGACAAATCAATTGTGTCAAATTGATCCTGCACACCAACGCTCAGATATGAAAGTCAAGCAGAAATAGTAATAGTTAAGGTACTTTAATACATGAATTGTTTTCCAACTCTGCAACAGGATACATCATCAAATATGAGGACACACTGGTAAAGTAAAGCCATTCAGCAATATCAGTGTATGGAAAGAAAACTGCAATGGTATATCCAGCTATACATTATGTTAGTAAATCACTAATTGACAAGAATTATTACATCTGAAATTTGTACAGTGGTTTAATGGGTATGTGAATTACCCTGTGCTAGGATTAGGGTTCAAACAATAATTTTCCTAGTTCCAGAACAGTTCTTTCATCAATTTACTTCAAGCATTATGTACATCATAAAGCTTGCAGGAATAACAAGGGAATGCTAATAGACATAGTGCAAGCAAAAAAAAAAAAAAATCATTCCTAGGCATCCACTATACCTCAGTCGCACCCAAGTTCTCTATAACTGCAATCTTGTTCCCTGAGAGCAAAAGGCAAAGCAAAAGAAGACTGTGATCAACAATCAAAATTAAAAAGACACAAATATGTACAAGTGAAGATAGATAATCCCAGAAATTTGAAAAAAAGAGGGGCGTTTCAGAGAGCTATTATTTGAGAATCCTCGTAATAATTCAGAAAAGTCAGAGTTAAGAAATGTGTTCCCATTTTATAACGCAGGTCAAGATTCGCGCATGGAATAATGTTATGTTATAATTCTGGCACAGTAAAGGACTATATGCAAAAGAAGTATGAGCACAGTTGGCCCTAGCCAAAGGCGTTGTTGTAGGTAAAAAGAGAGAGAAACCCAAAATCAGATTGTGAGTTCTAACAGTTTTATTAATGTCTTACTTGTATACAAGTGTCATTCTAACACTAGAATTTTCTACATATGTTATGGCATATACATAGTCATAATGTGGTAGTTACTCAGATGACATGGTGATGAGCTGATGACTAAGATATGTCGTGAAAACTCGATATAATAGCATTCCACGTTTAGTGAGAACATATTATGTGTTGACGCAGGTGAGATGTTGGGAAAATTACCATCTGTCTTGTATCTTTGATTCTCTAATCTACGAAGTAAAGCAGAACTTCACAAGTGAGTATTGGACAAATTCCATCAGACATGACAAGCAATGCAATTAAGACTTCATTGCATACTAAAAGTTGTTTACAGGGTTGCTAAGACAAGACAGAGGTTGTTGCTAAGCTTGTTGTGTGTCTAGCCTCTTCTTTGGTACAAAATCATAAAGTTGAAGCCACTTGTTGCTAATGCTTTCTACTTATCTTTTGGGCATTTTGTTTGTTGTCTGATGGTTTCTCCCATTTCCAAAGCGTTTTAAATCAATATAGAGTATTTGTTTTTCCAGCGTAAAGAAAGGGTTGCTAATCGGTATAACAGTAAAACAGCCGGCCGCCAGCCGCCAGCCGCCAGCCGCCAGCCTTCAGCCTTACGATTAGTCGCCATTGATTTAGAGTGTTACTTTCAAATATTCAATTAACTATTACAATTTACAAGAGTATATCTGTTGAGCGGGAAATCTAAGCTCACAATTATACATACTACTACAACAACAAGGCACAATCCATCACATTCATCGCAATTGATAATTATACATATTACTGATAATGTAGGTAAGGGGATGAAATATTTCTGGAAAGAAAAAAACCTAATTAGTGAGTAGTGATTATTGAAAGGGGACTAACCTCGAAGATCCAGTTCCCGTTCTTTGACGGCATTAAAGAAATGAGAACTCTTCCATATCAAGTCTGCTGTTAACCTCACCATTTCTGCTTTTCGTAACTGAAGAAGTAGGGTTTTCACTCTTCAATACAACTAGAGAAGTAAAAGAGGGTTTATCAGAGTCCCCAACTGTAAGAATTATGAAACAGTGCGACCAAACTGCTGATTATGACATCCCAAAGAATAATAAATAGAGATTTTGGTCAAAAAGAGATAGTATAGGTCTTTTTATGGGAAATAATCACAAAATCTTTGACACTTCAAGTTACTAGTTGTTGCTTCAAAACCACTCAAAAAAAAAAGTAATTGGGCTTCAAATGTTAAAATGAATAGACTTCCCCAATAATAACAGTTTCATTCAGTAGATATGAAAGGATTGATTATTTGATCTTATTTATTATAATTTATTCGAAGATGGATTTGATTTAATCTTATTTGATTATATATTGTTTTTCTTTAATATTTATTGTATATATATATATATATATCGTTTGGTTTTTAATTAATTAAATTTGTCTTTCAAAAAAGTATATTAAATAACATAAAATTGATGTATTGTTTAGCATTGACATTTATGTCACAAGCCCAAGTTATAGTTTAGTGACTGAGTGGCTCTATTCATCTTTTTCTTTGGTGTACTACTAGTATTTGGCAACAACTTCAACAATTATGTTTACCGTTTATCAACAATATGAATATAGCTAGAATTTAACTTGCAATTTAAACCCAAAACTAGTTACTCCAAACGACAAATAAATTTTTCCTAACTGACCTTTATTTGAACTTTTTGTTTCCACTTCTATCAACAAGAAGAAAAAATTATCATGTTGTTTTCCTATATTGATAATCAATAATGGATATTCAAAAAGTTTTTAAGTTCCCTTACTTTCACTTTATTGCTTATCTTTTAATATAAAGAGAAATAAAACTTTGAAAAAATTACACAAATTTATGGAATTCTATATTAATTTCTTACTACACTAATTAAGCTTTACATAACACATTCAATGAATTGCACAAGTTGAAATACTAGTTGGATCAATTCAATACTCCACTAATTAAAAATTGAGCCTAAGTTTATATGTGGCTGACCATATATATAGTTAACGGTGTGATCGGTCCATATATAAAGTTATTTATTACTTCTATACTATAAAGTTGCTAATGAATGTTTGAGGAGTTACTTACTACTACACAAGTTATTGATCATTGTTAGGTTACTTATGTATTTGTTGGGATCACCTATCTTAAACGTTATTGATCAATATAATAAAAGTTATTTATATGTTTTGGAATTACTTATATTTCAAGAGTTACTACATATCTCAACATAGTTAGTTTGTCTTTTATGCATACAATCATAAAATATGAATATTAATCGTGTCACCAGCTACACAAAAAACTTGATGATACATTTATGTAACATAAAAAGTTAATTGGATATTTGCTTAACAAAAAATTTCTCATCTCCGGAAACGGTGAACCCTTGAATCTAAAAAGTTATACCCAAGTTATATATTTGTAGTTGATCAAAAAGTTGTTTGATTAAAATCACCCTCTTTTCCTTTTAAGAGTTTTAGTAATGGGTTTTAACCCGTTTGGTTAGTGGTTATAAATAGTGGTAATGGTAATGAAATTTAGTGTAAATTTGTAAAAATTTTCACATGTCCATAACCATGGGAATGAAACTTTATCACAAAACATGGATTTTCCTTTATAAATTTTCATTACCACCTAATACCACCTTCCCAAGTGGTAATGGATATGAATGAGATTTTAGGAAGAAAATGGATATCTTGTGATTAAGTAACATTACCATTGGTAATGACATTGGATTTCTAGTACAAATTTACACTATAATACATTACCATTCCCACCATTTATAACCTCTTACCAAACGGGCCGAAATTTATTGTGATTTGTGCGGGAAGTTATCTAATTTGAAAGTGAACACTGGGGTATTGCGGAGAGAAGAAGTTAGGAGTTTGAAGTTTGAAGTTTGAAGCTTGAAGTTTGAAGTTTGAAGTTTGCAGGGTTTGAATTTGAAGTTACGTTTGACGAGCGATGATGATTGTTATGCATCGCTTGGGAAGAAGTCGTTCTGAAAGTGAAAGTGGATAAAATGTAATGTGTAGTAGCAGACTAGCAGTGAATGTGATGATAGAGAAGGTAGATTGAACTGATATCCTATTGTTAATTGTTATGGCATTGGCTCCACTTCCAAGAGCAAGAGATTCCTCCGCCTCCACCTCCGCCTCCGCGCCCTTTTCCGGCCTATGCATTTGCGTCTCCGGACTTTCAAAAGGTACCTTTACCTGGTGAATTACCTTCTCTTTCTAATTTATTGAAATTATTTCTGTTAGGGTTTCATACTAAATTATCAATTATGTGTTTGATTGCCATTTGCCAGAAGCAAGGACGCAAGTTATGGAAGCTACTCAGAGATTAGGTGGTACATATAGTCCTAATCTGCATCCTAAATGCACTCACTTGCTGGTTCAGATATCCTTTTATCTCCTTTTTTGATTCAACCATAACATATATCATATAATGCTATCTCCAAATCTTTATTTGTGCTCCCTTGACACTCCCTTCACAGTCTTCAGGGACACAAATTAGACCATGCCTTCAACTATCGCCTTTTTGTAGTTACTCTTGGATGGTTTATTGATTCTGTCAACAAAAATGGTAACATCTTTTCGCTTCTCACCTACATTTCTTGTTTTTTCATGTCCTCTTGCTTTCTAACAATCCACTTCATAGAGCTTTGTCACTGTGTTACCTATGATATATTAATATGCTTTGCGTTCTTTTGCGTCATCACTCAACTGTAGGAAGTAGGAACCTTGCTGTGTACTGCACAACACTTATTATACCCACTTTTGTATCTATATTTACTGATTTAACCAATTTAAAGTGTTGATGCATGACTGAGACACAGTTGTTTGCACTTGTTTCAGTGAAGTTAAGTGAATTACCATATACAGTTTGGAGTGTTGCACCAGTCAGCGTTCAAATGGAAGATAGGCTCCTCAATCCACCTGCAGCTGATGAAAGTTGTATCCAGATAGGTTTGAAGCATAAAGAAAATCAATCCGAAGAGTGTGGAGGACAAAAGCAATGTCATTCAGGAGGGAAGTTTGAAGTAAATAAAGAATCTCAATTATTTGGCCAATCTATATACATTGACTTTGATGTTTCCGCCGAATTGCACAGTAAGGTATCTTCAACCTTTTCTTTGGTAATGTGCAAATATAGTTAATATGTAAGGAGCACAACTATTTATTTGATCAACAGTTGAGTGTCAATAGGGTCATTAACCAGTGATTTAGGGATTCTAGTTCGGTCTTTGGTATTGGATTTGGCTCAAATCCAACCCAATCCGAAATTAACTCAGTTTCTTAAATTTGTATATAAATCTTATCCAAATTTCCACCAAAACCAATCTGGATTTGGGCATGAAAGTTTATATCCAATCCAAAAGTCCAAATTATTGAACAACTTCTTTTCTGGGCAGCATAATGGCCAAAATACCTCTTTTTTCTATTTAAAAATAATTTTAAAAGCTCAAATAGGGACAATTTTAGAACATAGCTATAACACAAGTTTAAAGAATCTTAAACAGTTTACATAAACTCAATTAGACTTATACAAGAACACGACAAGAACAAACGAAACCAAACATATAAAGCATGTTGAGTAGATATGTAGTAATTGTAAATAGGAATCTCTAAAGGTTTAGCCTTCTTAATGTGATCCTCCTCTAATTGGGAAAATTAGTCCTAGGATCCAAAGACGTCCAATGGAATCTAGCCAGACACACACAAATAGCTTCCAAGTTGCAACTACATCCAACATATAAACATCCTCTCATCAGTATACAAAGCTCAAAATTGAAATGCAGCTTTCGGCAAACGGACCTCGTTAATACTAAAATAAAAGGTTTTTTGCTGATTCAGGACCGAACTCGAAAGAAATGGAATATGCTCTTTCAAAACCATTTTCCACAAGCAGCCCTGGACCCAAAATGGATGCATGTGGTTGAAGCCAATCTTGGCATCCCTTTGGAGTTGGCTGATTTGATACGCTTACACATTAATGTGCTTCTTAGAGTCATTGATATTGAATCATGCATACTTAGTCTTTTTCACGTTTACCTTTTACTTATCTTGAACACTAAACCCTCAATATTTTTCATATATCGATTACCGAAGTGACATTATTGGGGGTACCAAGGAAATCGAGTCGTTTATATTTTTGTTTGTACCTTACTTCCCTGTCCTAAAGCCCTATATAGACACCTCTCATCCATCCAGCAGGGGATCGGGGATTTTGCCTTTTTGCTGCTGATGATGAATGTTTGCTGTTATGTTCTAGGTGGTTGATGTGGCTGCTCGAGAAGGTGCCGTGCTTGTCGACCAATGGTTTGTTGGTTGCGGTGCAAGCTATGTTGTTTGTGAGGGGTCATCCACTCAAAGATATCTTGGACATAGTGACAACATTGTTAGTGTATGTGCTGATGTTGTAAATTTATTTATATTTGCCTTCCATAGGCTCTGCCTTTTGCATTTCTTGAAATCCAGATCTATATATTATTGCTGAAACGATGTATGTTTCACATGTTACAGCCCATATGGGTTCTGAAGACATTTAAAGAGCGATCGATGCAGCGATTTGTTCGATTTTCTGCTGATCTGGCTAGACATGTGGGAGTGATGCTTGAAAACCTTCAACATGTAACTTCAGGACAGGTATGTTATAAGCTAATAGAAATTTTGTCAGAAAATGATCTGACCTATTGATTTTTTAAAACCACGTGAGGTGAGGATCATATCGTCAGTAGCATTTGATAGATGCTGCGTTCTAACAATAAGCCTTAAGGGAATAATCTCTGCTTTATTTCGTTGTTAGTGGGGTAGTTGGAGTCAGGATTGGCTGTAAGTGTAGTTGGAGGACTCGTGGACTATGTAATTGAACTAGTTCCTTTCACCTTGTGTGATATGTGATATTTTGACTATCTCGACATGGGTATCGATTATTTACACTTCATTTTGGACCCAATATTGCAAAAATTTCATAAAATGATGTTTTCTAATGTCTAGTTATACCATGTATGACACTAGTAGTCAAGATTGGTACATATCTAGACATTATACATATCTAGAGGGATGCAGATGGAACTAAAAATGATGCTTGGACTTGGATACATGAGCTGTGTAGGGTATGTATTAGAAGTTTTACGTTTTAACTTCAGTTAATAAGTATCCAAAATTAGGATGTGGACGAGTGATAATAGGGTTTTTCGCGTCGTTAAACAAAAACCCCTAAATCAAACTACCTAATTAATCACTAACCTAAGTATAATGGCAAGTAAGGGTCATTTTTCCACAAGGTCTAAGTTAATCACCGAAAATTAGGATTTCAACTGGATAAGAGATAGTTGGGACCTTTTAAAAATATCCGGCCATCGTTAGTCCCCCAACGTCAATTTTTCCTAAAAAATTAAGCCCTCAGGGCTAAGGCATGGATGAATTACTACTTCCAAAATATTTTCTTTGTGCCATTTAACGGAATTAAGGACCAAAATTCTGGCAAACTATTACTATGATAGGGAAGCGAACATCCTTGCTTGGTTTTCTGAGTTGTAGTTCTTCCACTGCATACTCTGAGACCAGAGTACATCAACTTAACATGCCCTGTCGAGTGTTGACCCAACTTGTGTTACCATGAATTATGGCCGAGCATTGGTTCTTGTGCTGTGTCTTTTTCAAGTCGCTAGAAAAAAGGCAATATAATATATGTGATTAAACTGTTGCTAGTAAATGGATGTGACATATGGCAGCTAATCCTTCAGTCATCTGTAGACCTTTTCCCTGCTTGTTATATATGACAATATATTGACTTTTAATTTTTTTTTTGTAGGAAGCTTGGGAGGAAAACTGCCATGAGCACGTTCCTGTATGTAATAGAAGTAAAGTAAACCAAAAAGAAAGGCTGCAGGCTGCAAACCTTGCAAAATGTGGTATTAGAAATCGTCGTGTCCGACGTCTGCAGGTGTGTAAACTCCAAACTTAATGTATTTATGGTGTTTGTCATGCGTGCTCATTCCTGTTCTGTACTTATTATAGTGTGCATAAGTTGGCTTCAGGAGGCAGGTAGATGGGGTGGTTTGAAATAGGTTTAGCCTATTATTCTTATTCCAATGAAGACCTTAAAGTCACATGATGTAGTATAGGAGCTCAAAAATAATGGTGATGTACTGCTGTTTTCCTACCTAAAATTTTCCATCATAAAGCACAGGAGTAAAGCTTTGTCTCACTTTCCCAAATGCAAAAAAATTAATGCTTTTGAGGCTTCTTCAAAATTGATTACAGTTGGTTCAGCCCACAAGAATACGAGACATGCAGACATAAAACACTTTCTTCAGAACAATGACATAATAAACTGTAAACAAAATAATTTTCAATCCCATTCTATTGATCCATTCTCTCCAATTTGCATGTATTGTCTTTGTTAACCAAGTACTCTAAAATTGCTAATTCTATTCCTCTTCTGTTTTGCGGGTCTCATTACAAAAGGGTGCTTTAGGGTGAAGCTAGGCTATTAATAGGAGGGGCGCCAATACTAAGTACTCGTGTATCTATGTTTACCTCAATGTCACAAAAATTATCAATTGTTAATATAAATAATTAGTTCAATGCTACAAAGATATTATTTGAGACCGTACAAAAACAAGTGTACAGAACAATAAAAATATAGAACGAATAATTAAAAGTCATTAAAAAAATTGACTGCATATTATAAATTTTTTCTAAATTAATTAATTTAGTTGGATAAAAGGAAAAACAATTCAAAAGAGATAAGAATCAAATGCAATTAAAAAAACAAAGAAGCGAGATAAGAGAAAGATATGAAATTCAAAAAAAAGCACAAAGCAGCAGGGAATACTATCAGAACAAAAAAGGAAGTAAGAGGCTTTAAACCGGAAATCTCCTCTAGCTGCATGGGGAAGCATTAACTGCCGCTTGACCACTGCGACAACTTGACAAGCACAATGTACTATCATATAGTTGCAGGCTTCATTTTTGTATTGTTTGCTGGGGGAGGGAACTTTATGATTTATGGGCCTTGGGGTGGCCAGGCCTCCCCCACCCTCTTCCCTCATTGGCACCGCTCTCGTTTATAGAATGTAAAAATCAGTTTTGATTAGCAAGGTAGAGCATTTATTACTTGAGAGATTTCTTCTAACCTCATTCTAGTGAAGTTTTATTTTTGGGTAGGTCGATAAGTGCAGATCCACTAATGTTAACTGTTAAGTCCAAATTTGTAACTCCTTTACAGCAAGCTGAGACTTAGATGGTCAATTTATCAGGCTTTGTTAACGTGCAGATAGAGGGATGTAGGTTTTTTCCGCATATAATCCCCTTTGTCATTTTCCTGAACTTTCTAACTTCATGTGTCTTCTTCCTGTTTTTCATGTCAACAATTCTTGGGGTTTTTTTTTTTTTTCATTTGGAGACCGTCCTAAGGTAATGAGTTGAGGAGTATATGTGTATGGTAGCTGTTTTAGTGTCCATTTCATGGTATCATATATACTATATAGGGCACATCTGCTCCACGACCACATTGTAAAGGTTATCGAGCTTATTGTGACCTGGGCATAAGGCTGCGACAGCCACACTACCACTCTCCACGTGAATACTGTATTTGGAAAGGCAAAATATCGGTGAGCTTTTGTGGCTCACATACCTTTCTTTATTGTCTTGTGGGTGGGTATCTTTGGAGGAGTAGTTTGCTTTGGTTTGGGAGTCACTGGTTTTTATCTTTACATTATTAAAACTATTGGAGATGCCCAGTGACCAAGGAAAAGTTGTGGTGTGGCTTTTATGGTTTGTGGTGCATTTTTTAAATAAGGATGTAGGTAACGTCCCACTTCTCAGGAAACCTATTACCATGCAACGTGGATTGGGATATAGTAACTCATTTAGCTTTCTTGTGGACTTGCATGATATGGATTTATAAGTTTCCCAATCTCGTATATGCAGAGGGTTTTGTTTATAGCTGAGTCTTATTGATCATGATTTGTCCTCCTGGTTTGTTATCTCCTTTTTCTTCTCTTTTCTTTTCTTTTCTTTTCTTTTTGATAATATTTTCTCGGTTATCATCTCATCATAATATTTCCAATTAGCATAATAGCTGTCTTTAGTGATGTGTTTGGCCTCTTTCTGTAGATTTCAGTTCTGAACCTGAAATAATTATTCTCTTCTAGGCTTAATGCCTTGTTCATTCCCACTTAACAGGTTGGTGGTTTATGGCAAGGAAAAGTTGTATGAAGGGTGGATATTCTGTGAACTATAGTAATAGTGGTTTCTTAAGAAAATCTCTATCTAAAAGGTAGGTTACAACTAGAAGTTCCTTTTCTTGTATCTTTTACTTTCTGGGGGCATGATTTAGGAGGCCTGTTTGACACTCAGAAATTTTATGTAGATATGGTGCACTGGTGCATTTTTGTTTTTGAGGTATCCTTGGAATACAGTTTTTATGTCTCTTCCACAATTTTTGATGCTGTTAACGTATCAATTTTTTGACATTTGTTTTGGTAGCAGTCATGTCAAGCACCCCTGCGTCCAATCAACCCGAGCAGCCTTCTAGACAATATCTGCTGGTCTGTATCTGAGCCAACTTCCAGCGCTGCTGTCTATGCAGACTCTCTTATGTCCAAGAATGACTTTGAGATTCATAAACATGGGCTCTCTGTTGGAGTTGGAGGAGATTGTATTGAACCTGAAGCTGCATTCTCAAACTCATTACGACGGCTCACAGAAAGGTTCTCTTAACTTACCTTATTGGTCTGATTTTGAAATGATATCAGCATTACCTGTACCTGGATACTTGCAAACATATATTTTGATTTTCCAAGTGAAAACATAGAGGTGTTCTAGTTGGTTTGGTGATAAGCTTATACTCCATTCTTGTAAAGATATTCCTATTTATAGTAGCAATGGATCCCAAAGCAAGGAGGAGAGAGAATGTGAGTGAGCCTTTTTGTTTACTTAAATAGGAGAGCAAATGTAGTTGTGACTTGGGAGACTCTGCAAAATTATGTGGGTCCAACAAGTGGTTAAGGTAGTGTGGAAAGGGAACAAACCTCTACCAAATGGGGAATAAAGTAAAAGTAGGAAGATCTTTTGAAAATAGTTTTAAACAGATTGTAGGAAGTTCTTAAAAGTATGAAGGCAGAATTCGACTAAACCAAATGTCTGATTAAATGTGTCCCGGCTCTAATATGTTTTTTTTAGTGAAATAGTAGGTCAATTGCCAAAAACTCAGGGCTTAATGGCAGCAATCTGTTACAAATCTCCATTAGTACTTGACAAAGTTGTAAGGTTCTATAATGGAAACTTCTTCTCTTTGGATTATGTTGGACCTTTTCAACATCTCACTGAATTGTCGTCTTCTTATTTCCTATAGAGTACTAGGCTTGGTATTTTAATTCGAATTTTGGGTCGGAAGGAAATAGCCTCTTAGTAGTACAGTCAAGGCCAAAAGAGAATATTTGGTCTATATTGGGTAAGGCCAAGGGCTAAGGCTGTATAGCTTTGATAAGTCCCTACTTTTCCCTAGGCGGGGAAGCATTAGGGTAAATATTGATAGTTGACGACCTTGTCCTAGACCAGAGCCTTGTTTAGAGGCATTGAAGTAGTGGGTTATACATGTGCACTGATGTTCGGTGTGTCTTTGTTTGTACGCAGAGCCGCGCACATAGATAATTATGAGTCTTTGTTTGTTTGATGACTTATTTGTTCTTTTAAATATGCAAACATTCCAACATTTAAATGTATAAAGTATCAGAGTCCATCTTATACATTATGAGTTTATGACAATAATATGTGAAAATATGGAACAACATTATAATGAAACTATATACTTCATAGTTCATACAAAGATCAAGCCATATATATAATGGAAAATGAGTACTTGAAATATGTAGTCTCTTTTACCCCTTGATATTGGGAGGAAGAAAGGAAATTTGTAATAAATCCAGACCATATGGGATGTACATTTTTCATTTAAATTTTCTCATATTTCTAACAAGAGCTAATATAAAATATGATATGGATTCTTTCAGAGAACATATAAAAAAAAAAAATCTTGAGTTTGGTCCCAAAATTGTGGGAATAAATTTCAGTATACATTTTGTTTGGATGAGAAAACATCTTTTAACTTATAGGTGAACTTATATCTGCTAATTATAGCTCTCTTGAAACCAATACACAATTGATGTT
This sequence comes from Beta vulgaris subsp. vulgaris, assembly GCF_026745355.1. Classification (NCBI taxonomy): domain Eukaryota; kingdom Viridiplantae; phylum Streptophyta; class Magnoliopsida; order Caryophyllales; family Amaranthaceae; genus Beta; species Beta vulgaris. The sequence goes on from NC_079203.1 coordinate 186,229, forward strand.
CTGGCTACATCTAATCTGAGTTTCTTAACAAAATAGTCATTTTGATTCGTGTATTTGATTATTTTTAATAAAAAAGCACACATTTGCTCCTTTCAGAATAAATTACTCCATAATTTTTTTTTGCCTGTGCCTGGCACTAGTTATAGATAACGTACACTACACACACACACACACTGAACACACATCAATCACCCACCCACAGCACACAGATAGTTCATGTGCTTGCACACATTTTCCGTCTCAAAGAGTTCAAGAAAGTTCCTTATTCGACTGCAAAATGTTTAAAAGTTTTGTTGGAGTTGGAGTAGTTACAGGTATTCTGGATATGTATTTAAGCAAGCTGTATGTGAGCTTTAAATACTAGCTATTAAGGGATACAGTAAAGTAACAATTCTATTATTATTTTTTTTCACCTTCTTCAGCTGCTTCGGCATCAAGTGTATTTAGTTATCTTTTAAAAGATGGTGCTGGAGTTTATGTTTTACTTATGGCTAGAAATTTATGTTTTACTCAACTTTAACTACTCTCTCATATCTTCGTACTATTTTGCAGTGAGAAAAATCAGTTGGTGTTTAAAAATCACTTCCTCACCATACTGTATCCTGTTGATCGATTTTCTGAGTTGGGCCCTTCCTCACGAACATATTTTAGTGATCCTGGATTTACTTGTCTGCAGGTGCTGGAGTTTATACATGCCTTCTACCAGGTATATAGTGTTGCTTCCTTATCAGTAGCTTTAGTTGTGACAAAAAAAAAGAAAGATGCTTGACAGTTATCCTTTCTGGAAGAGGGTGTAGATCAAAATCCTTTGGCTTATCTAATATATGATGGTGTGTTTAATGCTGCTCGACAGTTAACATCTCTAGCTTGATCATTTGAACATATGGTTCATTTCCCATGGTGTGTTTAATACTGCTTTCTGCTTGCCAAGCAGCTCTCCTCTCTTATTGATGCTTTAGGTCAAAATCCTTTGGCTTATCTTGTATCCTCTCCGCAGAGGGGAGCTAGGGGTAGGGAGGGATCATTACTCTTTTACCTAGTAATATTGAGTTGAGACCTCAGGTTTTTTCGTCTACTGAACAAACATAACCTCTTGACTGGGGACTCGTGGCATTTTCTGCAGGAGAATATGTCGGAACGTGAAATAGAGTTTGCAATTCACACTGACTCAAGGCATGCTGAAAAGCTTCGATCAATTTATTGCAGCGAGAGAACCGAACAAATCGGCTATGTAGTGTACAAGCGCATAGAATTCCTGGGAAGCCGGAAAAGTTTTGAAATGTTGAAGCGCATAAGCGGAGATAACAATAGCAATGTCTATGAGTTGCTTTTAAGAGAATGAGACAGACATGTGTAAGCTAGATTTTGTCGTTACTTTGAATTTGAAAGTGAGCGGGATGTTCTGAACTGAAGAATAAAAGCTTGTTTCTGTATGATTTGAAGTTGAAAATTTGTTGGATAGTTTCTCTTGATGGAACAATCGACGAAATATTGTAACTTAATCTGATCATGATACTGCACTCAAGATAATCAAATCTTAAACATGACAGTCCGTGCTTGTAGATTGATCTTTGTTCCGAAAGTGTCGTGGTGTACTTAAAATTTGGTTCCTTTGGGGATATTTGTGGACTTTTCCGGACCTTGCAACTTTTTGCATACAAGACCTTTGCATATTAGCATACCTTGGGATAATTGATTGAAACTTTTTTTATTGCCTTGAAATGTCTCCTACGTGTAATTTTGCAAATTTATAGTTGAACCTCGAAATAGCTTTGATAGTGATCATATGCCCGTTTTTAGACAGTGCAGCTTTGAAATAACCCCCTACTCCTCCAAGATGCAGCCCAAGTGGCAGGGTGCTCGAGCCTCGAAAATCAAAAGCGTTCATTGTAGTCTTCCAATAACGATATTTTTAAGGCTAATTTTGGACTTTTTTAGACCCTACAATGCTTAGTTAATGATAAACTGTTTACATGGCCTTGAACCTTTCTCTTCTCCCCTCCATCCTCTTCCCTTAATTTCCATTTTTTTCTTAATCTCTCTAGTTTTTCGTGTGAGAAGCCGAATAAAGAAAAAGGAAAATCAATTAATTCCATAGAAAATTATTTTCCAATTGGAATTGTTTCAATCCAACTAAATAGCACCAAAGTGTGTTGCTGAAGGGGACGTAATGTCCTTCCATCTCTTAGTGCTGTCAGCTGTGTTTGAAGATGAGTTAAGATACCTTACAATATTCTAAACTATCAATCTAAAAATTAAGTTAACCCTACAATGTTCTAAGCTATCAATTTGTAATATGAGATGCCAACTAATTTCACCATGCAGTTCAAATGAATGATGACACGGTACAATGGTGGAGTCGGCCTCGGCTTCTGGATGTCATGTCCAGAGACAAACTACATGAAGACAAGGATTGGGCATTATACTATAAGAATTTTGAATTGCTAATATGAATTGAGTTATATTGGATACATGTGAAACCTAATGGGGAGAGGGGTTTGCCAAATGTAACCAATTAAGATACAATCAATCTAAGATAAAGATTGGCTGACGGGCAATACCATCCAAAATGTGTTGCTGCTACTAACCAAAATGATACATGACTGCCTCCATTCTCTCCTCTCTTTACCTATCAACATTTTCGTTTCCTCTTTTGGTTTCTCCCCTTTTCTTTCCTTTCATTTTCTCCTGAATATGCACTAAATCTTTTTCTTCCCATGTACAAAGATGCACAAAAATGATGATTTAAAAGAGTGATGGATGGACTTCTTCTGTGTCATCAACAAAAAAATCCTAATCATACACAAGTTCTTACCCTAAATTCAGTATAGCACAACACGAAGCAGCCCTGGCTGCGGTTCACTGTACTCTAGACCCTCTTCTTCAAGCAGGTAGCGCTGGACAGCAACCGGAAGTCTTGCAGGAGTGCGAGAACCTCTGGTATGGTGTCCTGTCCCAACACAAATATAAACATGTAACCTCTGCTCACCCAACCTAGCTGCATTCTTCAACACATTCATCTCCTGCTTCAGCATATGAATAGCTTCACTCACATGGAGTCCATGCAGGTCTATCATCTTTTCCTGGCATCTCCCACCAACCTGCTGATCTGGACTAGTCGGATTTCTGCAGAATACCCTCGTTGAGATCAGAAATTACATGAAAGATTGAATGAGAAAAATACAACCACAGCACAAACAGAACCAACAAGCACAAACAGAACCAACAAGCACAAATGACCTAGCACCCAAAGCAAAAGCAATTAATCCATTCAGCAGCTCACTATGAAGAATCCATCATGACAACAAACCTCTGACGATATATAGATTCCTGAGCTTTGTTATGAGCTGCCTTCATCTGCAGGTTGTACAGCTGTCCTTTCACACTCAATTCCTTGGCTAATGCCTTGTTGCCCATTAGGTAAGCCTGACGAGCCTGAATGATTAATACAAACATCTCAATCAATAAAGATTTATGAAACACTAACGTTAACGTTCGGAATAGTAGCAAAAAACATCAACAATGACTCAAACATGGAAAGGCTGATAACATCCAAGCACAACCGTGCACTTGATAGGACACATGCTAGCATCAAGCAACCTCAAAATGATATCACAATGCTTCATCCTTCTTATCCTCTCCCAAGAAGAGCCAGTTATAACAATGCTGCAAGGGGACACACTTAAGGACGTATAAGAGACAATAAGAAAGCAAGCAGTTTCTTTTCCTCCCACTGATTTTTTTTTTCCTTTTCCTTTTTCCCTCCTTTTTTCAGGTGGGGCTTAGGATTTCCAAAACATACTCTGTTCTTTAAATATTCCCGCAACCTCAATATCACAAGACACACATCCAACAATTAAGTATCACTGTATGATTAAAATAACCCATTTTGCATACCAAGAAATTAAATTTGAAAGACAATATTCCATCATTTACATAAAGTAACTCATTTGGGCAAGTATTCAACAAAAATAAGAAAAAAGAGCAAGCTTGAACCTTTTTGTCAAACAGATTGTACATCATAATAGTTCATTAATTTGGATATGAGATGAGAAATGTATAGTTGCATCAATTAAAACACACAAAGGGGTATCACCCGTCTACTCCAAAAGAGCCAATAAGCGATCATGTATCAATCTATCCACACTATCAAGAAAAGATAAGGGACACTCCAACTACAACACCAACTATACAGCATCGTCACAAAAGAGAACTTACCAACTTGGTAGGAATGTAAATCCTTGACAAGAAGAGAACATATAAGATACATAATTTGTCTGCTGACAAATCACTTGCTTTTGTTTAAGCTAATTGCTTTTTTTATTACCTCCGTTCTTTAATATGTCTACCATTTCTAAATGGCATAGAGTTTAAGGGTTGAAATTTAAGGCATATAATTATCTTGAACCCATGTGATTCAAGTAAGAGAGAAATGGTAGAAGTATATATAAAAAGTAAGAGCAATGAAGTGTTCCCCAAAGTAAGAGACTAAACTTGCCCCCCCAAAAAAGGCAAAAGTGTTTCTAAACAGCCCAAAAATGGAATATAGTACAAGTATTAAGAAAAGGAGAGCGTATGTGCTTGCTGTACAAGAACAGCTCTACTATTTTCTCATATAATTATTTGATTCGGATATACATAAGAGTAATTAATAACAAGATGAAAAGATATTCAATGGAAGTCTTGAAATGGAAGAATAAATTCTTTTGAGAAACTGCTTTGAACAATTTTAGAGTCACATTAAAACCCTCTCAATCTCAAATTAATAGGCCAAATATGACTCCTGAGATCGAAAATTGTCGACTTTGACCATGACTTTCTCTATACATCATCTAAAACTATTAAATAATATAATGAAAATATCTTTATAAATAGCATTTTCACAATAGAACTCTTAACATATTATAAACAATTAATGATTAAAGTTGGCCACTTTTGACCACAGTAGTCAAGAGAGGCCTATTATTTTAAAACAGAGGTAATATGCTCTCAAAGTACACTTAGCATAGAGTAGCAAGAACAAAGTTGAATTGTAAAGGATTTAGATGAAACTTAGAATATTTGTCTGTGACCTTTTTGGCTTTTTCCATCGCTCATAAAACACCATTACATGTTCACTTTTATCTTTGAAGAAAGATGACAGTCAATATCTTATACTCCCTCTGTTTCATATTAATCTACACACTTTGACATTTTACACTATTTACAAATTGCACTTTGACCCTCGTTTGTGATTTATACGTGAATAAAAACATAGTCTTGTGGGATCTTGTTAGATTCGTATTAGTATGTATTTTATTAATATGTACTTTTTATAATTTTTACAAATACAAAAGTAAAGATATATGTCCTCAAAGTTTTACATTGGCATGCGTGAAAAGTGTAAGTGTGTAGATCAAAATGAAACGGAGGGAGTATCAATCTTCTCAATTCCTACATATCCCTAATTTCTATATGCGACGATTTTCCTTACAGTTCAGACGCATTATATTCCTAATCTAAAAATACATACTAATAATATATATTGTGAAACATACCACAATAAACACATGTTATATATTACTCAATCTCAAGACAGCCCATTCCACAAAAACGCGCTAATAATTTACATACTCTAGCACTAGCAAATTGCCACATAAAACACAGAGCACACATTCACATACAGTACAACCGCCTCCATTTTCCACTGCCTAACCTCAATGCCTAATGAAGCTCTAACCTAACAAATAAGGCAAGGTAGGGGGCTCAACTGTCCATAAACTCAGCCCTATAATTGCAAAGCAACAAATTTCCAGCTAAATTCAAAATAATTTGTGAAAGCTCCTGAATATGCCAAAGTCCGGAGATAACTAAGGCCTCCATAAAACAAGAAGAAAAGGGAAAAGGAAATATGCCAGCTCATCCACTTACCTGTTCGAAACACACATTTCGTAGGCGTGCATGATCACGGGCTTCTCCTCGGACTTCAGAATATAAGTTGGCTGAAAACTCGGCAAGTGTTAAACCATAGACATTTACAGTGTGTACCAGTCCCAAAATATTAAAGACAGTAAAGGAAACTACCAACTGCATCTCCAGTCTCAAGCCAAGTAGGAGCAGCTCGAGCAGAGCCACGACCCTGCATCCTGTCACTATAGGCGCTTCTTCCAGCACCAGTGTTGTAAGAGCCTGACAGAGCATGGGAACTTCTACTGGAACCAACGGCAACATCAGCTGAACCACTTCTGTCATACTTCCACAAGGAAGAATCCTGAGGCGATAACTTACGAACAGCTGAAGCAAAGTCAGTCACACCTTTAGCACTTAAGGAAGAACTGGATCTAAACAAAAGCATATTGTCCTTTTCGGAGGAACCATAACAATTAGCACTTTGCTGGAATTCATCTCCAGTGTATTTCCGCAGGTTGGTCTTATGGTCTGGAACAGGGAGTGCAGGAAAGTCCATTGATGTCAGGTTTGGGGATGATACAGTCTTCGAATTCATATTTTGATTAAAAGCTCCATCAACTTGAAGCTACAATGATAGTTAAAAAGTCTGTCGTGAATGATAAGGATCAATCACTAAAAAATACAAACAACAGGAGAGCAAAAGCCATACATGGAACAGAAGAATGGAAGCATTGTTGAACTTGGACGTCCTAACTTGTATAAAAGAAGGCTACTAGATTCCATGGTCATAAGACCCACTATGCTCCGTTTCCAATCAGGCACAAAATTACTTAATTGGCTCAAGGATATTATGAATTAATTGCATATGCTTCTTATTATTCTGCTTCTTACTTATTGATAAATGGAACTGTGGAATATTTATATTGCATTCCGGATGAAAATTACAAGGTCAATGACAAACAGCTACTTTGTTATCAAGTGACCCTGTCATGGGGAAGTGGGCAAGAGTCTCCGTCAGTATTGACGAAGGCTTGACTATATTGAAAAGACGACACTGCAGCAAATCACAGATATTATCACTTTCTCTGTGAGATAATTTCCAAACCTCATCTACGAATTAAGGTTTTTTTACGGCAAGAGGGGAGGCCGTGAACCCCTCTACACTCTTATTTTGTTCACTAATCACTATGTTCCCGAAATTTTGGTAGATATACCAATAAGTTCTCGCACTTACTAGTTATCAAGAAGTTCTTTCACTTTTTTGATATGTAGATATCTTAAAGAACTATTTTCTCATTAATTTGATATATTCACCCTAAAAAGAGTGATCCTCTAATAAAAGAAAATCACACAGGGGACGAATCTCATTAGAACGAGAACCTCATTCCCAACTCTCATTAAGGGTAAATCAATCAGTTCATTAAAAAAGGGATTTTCCACCATATACCACGACAGAATAATTTTATTTTTTACAATATAACCTTCAATATTTCAAAATTCACCATATACCTTTTAATTTCTTCAGAATTCACCATAGGCCCATAATGACTAACGATCATCAATTGTTTTAGTCCCTAGCCTCTAATTATGTTGCATAAATTTTCAAGTTCCTTTCTTACCGCTGCAGCAAATATCAATTGCTGCATAAGTTTTGCAAGTTCATACTTTATACATTTTTCCCAAAATAATAAGGCTACAACTGTTCCCCTGTATCCGCTAATGCTTGATAGAAACAATGTCACATGCTCCAGAGACAACAAGCTTGTCATTTTCAAAAATAAGAGGAAAGAAATTACCTAAGTGGGATATAATTGAACATGATGTTCAATATTCGACATAGATCTACTACAATTATGGACTTATGGTGTTTACACAATACAACACATCAATTTTTCTAATTAAAAGAAGGACCAACAAAAACCAAACAATTTTGATACATCCATACAGTTTCTCTAAGATCTCCATTACCATATTTGTCCAAGGCTCCAAGCTCTTCTTTTCAATACAATCTTGTGCACGACCCATTTCTCTAAGAATCACCAGTGTATCATTTACATTATAAGCCAATTTATCACTAATTAATCAATGTGATTGGAAATGCTATAATACTCCGACTCAAATATGGGCGTCTAATTGGAGTATGAATCTAGAGCTAAAAATGGAGTATTCTTACGCCAAAGATAAACCAAACTATCATGTAAGAACTAAGAAGTATCCAATAATGTTCTTTTCATAAGAAAATACCTTGAATATATAACTCATATAGCAGATTTTCACCAGAAGAAGTGATCTGATATAACAAAGTTTCCCTCATAGCAGTTTCTTCTTTTTTTATTCTCTCGCTTACCCATTTATTAGTTAAATAAAAATATCCAGCATTTCCTAATAGTTTTTTTTGTTGATGAGCCTAATTAACCCTTTGTAAGTTATTTTTGCAGCCAGTAGAGGCTTAACGTTTCAGGTTCTTGATTTGTGATTTTAAATGAAGAGGGGAAGAGAATGTAACTTGTTTCCTTTTGCTAAAGCAGCAGATAATATAGGTGGGTCTTGGCTTTTTTTTTTGTAAATACATCCCATATTACATGTCCATACCTAGTCATGTGTCAAATGGACACAGCACATTATCTGCCCAGCCAGTACATCATAGTAGAATCATATAGTTGCCAACCTAGCAATTTCATATGCAAGGAATGTCTCACGGGCTCATTTATGAAACTAGAATTCTTTCTATATCGGATAAACAATTTATGCCCATCAGTATTTCAACTTTCACCAAGCAGAACAAAACTGTCTATATTAGACCCAGGTGCAGAAAAGGTCACAAATATAAAGGTAATCCCATAATTTTATAACACGTCTTATCCTGGAATATGCCCGTTTCATTTGACAAGGCACTACAATATAGAAGTAATAAGTTAATAACTCTAGTAACTACATTAAGGCTAAAACAAACCCTGTTTACTGAACTTAGTAAATGCTTCAGAAAGAGACTAAGCAACAATAACATAAATGAAATGTGTCCTTTGAGGTGAAGAAACAACCATACCTCAAGCTGAGTTAGCATCTCAACAGTTAAATTCAGGTCACAGCCATTGGCAAAATATACCTCGGCCAGGCTTTCAGCAGCAAAACCTGGAAACTGTAGAGCCAGGAAGTCTACAGGATTCATGTCGTTATTCTCTATGATGGCACTTTCAACAGCCGCATCATTGGGATTGCCTCGTCTTGTATTTTCGTCAAAAAAGTTTCCATCCCTGCCATTACCTAAGTGATGGTCAGCACTAAGAAGTTGCATTTCCCAGGGCTTACTTGTCCTATGAAGATAGCTTGTTGATGATAGATCATCTCCATACATAGAAATGGGATATCCCATCTTATCACTAAAAGCACCACCATTCGTATGATGAGCAGTTAACTCAACCGCTTCATTCATCTTGTAGCCAGTACCCAAAGCAGCAGAGAACCTATTTGTTTCACTGCTACCATGCAATGACAAGCCAGTAAGCGAAAGATTACCAATTCCATGAGGTTCATCCTCTCCCGTGACCCTAAAGTCTGGAGTGATGTCATCAGGGAGTTGCTGTTGCCAATACTGACGAGCCTCTTCATCAGAATTGGTTGAAATAGAGGACTCGGATCGATCTAGCACCTGTTTCCCAGAGGATCCAGAAGCAGGGAATTTTGTAGCCGCATCTACAATGCTCGTAACTCTAAGGGAAGAGGGAACAAATTCAGAAGCATTAGGATTGAGACTGGTTCCCCTGGTGGACGTACTCAGGTTGGTTGGAGACCCTTGCTTGGAAAAACTCATTCTTTATCAAAATGGAGAAAAATCTAGTAGACATACAGATGCCGAAAACCAAAAAAAGAAGAAGAGGAAATCCTTCTCAAGGACTACCGAAAACCTGTGTAAGGAGTTTGATCAATATACACTTATTGATATCCAAAAGCAGTGATAAATCAAGTAAACAATTTAAGATGATTTGGTACAAGTGAGAGAGGATAATACATAATTACTAAAGGTAGCAGATATCCATTGGCTGGCCAAATTCTTGAGCATCAACATATAAGTACCAGATTCAGTCACATTCAAAAATATAAAGTTACGAGGAAAAAATGAAAGAAAATGGAGAAGCGCAATAATAGAAAAATAGATCTGAGTGGTTGGTACAGGACATGTGAAGGGTAATATTTGAGCATACCTGAGTACCTGAGCGAGGAAAATAAATCGAAAAACAAGGGGCGGCAAAGTAGAGTAATGGCGGAAACAAGAAGAAAAGAGAAGGCAATATGGTAAAAGCTCAAAGAATTACGAAATTAGATTGATGATGAAAATATATGAAAACAAAATTGAGCTCGGAAAATGAACAAGGTAGATGGTTGTTGGAAGAGAGTAGAGAGAAAGCAAAAAAGGTAAAATATGTGCAACTTCCTATGTACTTGGTTATTATGTATCTATATGTATAGGAGGAGGCGACATAGGAGATCTCAAGAAATCTGACAACAAAAACCGATAAAAGTTAACTACTTGATCAATTAGCTGTTTAAGTGCTAATCACCAAAAAGTAAAAAGGTCTTCACATGCTAATACTTACAGTACTACTCTATATTTATTAATACAAATTCAATTGTGTGTCTGCAACTGCAACTAGTAGTAAAATAGTACTATTAACAAATTAACACATTCCAGAATTCCAGTCACAAAACTTCAAAAATTGATTTGATGAAACAAAGAAGAATAAATAACCAATTCGCATATTAATATCATTAGATTCAATGAAACAGACATGAATTAAAAAAGTAATACCAGAAATTCGAATCATAAGTTTATAACATATAAATTATCCCTAAAAACATGTAATAAACAAAAAAAGAAGTTGAATTCATGAAACAAACAATAAAAATCAATGGCGTGAATAATCACATGAAGTAGATCTTAAAAATCGCAAGAAATGAAAAATCATAAGAACAAAAGATCGTCAAAACAAGTAGATTCATCCAAGAAGAAAACAAAAACCTGGAAACGAGCTTTGAAGATGAATTGAAGCTTGAGAATTCCGTAAGATTGAAGAAACAAAACAAGTTTAATAAAGTTTATCGGCGAGTATGGAGCATAGTCTTGCTCTTGCAGGGAGAGGAAGTCTTTGATAGTCTTGACAAACACTAAGCGATATTCATCAAACTAAAAGGGATAGTTTTTTTTTTTTTTTTTTTTTTTTTGAGGGGAAAAAAAGGGATAGTCTTTGAGGTGGGTTTGGATAATCAAGACTCCACCCAACCAATACTATTGATATGAGACACCTATTTTCTAAGCCTCTAAAAATCTGCCACTTGTTTTTTTTTTTTTTTTTTGTGTAAAATTCATTTTACCAATTTTATTATCATATTTTTGAGTGAAACTCAATTTAATTGTTCTATTGATGAAGGTTGACTATCAAATTCAGGAACAGTTTAACATTTCATTCAATTTGGATTTCAATGTTTCAAAGTGATTTCATAAAATTGTTAAAATCCAATTCCATAATTACTAAAGATGTACATTTCGCTATATTAAGAAATGAAATAAATAAGTAAGATGTACTTTTTATATCAAACTAAAATATTGCAATTTCCTATAAAATCAATAAATGTTATACATACAAAAAGGGGGAGATATATTCATGATACTATCATATGGTAAATCGGTCAAAAAAAATAAATTTCTAAGTGTATTTTATCTTCATCAAAATATTTTAACTATTTTTTCAAATTTTTAGTCGATAAAATCCTAATGGATTCCTTTACTAATGACGGAGGGGCAAATTGAATAAAGTACAATTATAAAAGTACGGACTGTTATCAGTGGCAATTAAGAAGAGAGAAGCATAATGTTTTCATGGATTTTTCTAATTTAAGGACATAAGTGAACTTTTCAAGAATAAGAGAAAAGGGTTTATTAAACAACAACAATTTACTCCGAATTTAGAAATCGTATCCTATAGTCTACAGAGCATTTATTTAAGTGACGTGTAGGCCAAAAGCAAATATAGGTCCTAAATATCTCAAATTAACAACTAAAATATTCTTAAACTCGTCTTGGGAACCTATATGATTACAACGGAGTTTCTAAACTCAACACTTAAATTCATAGTCCTTAAAAGCTGAATCCTTCATGATTCATGATGTATTGCAATATAATTTTATTTAATGAAATATAAATAAATCCTTTATCACCCTATTTAATTTAGGATATCATATTTATAAAGAATAAAATTGACCATTTACTATGTTAGTTAAAATACGCCCCTATTTTGGAAGTATATTCCATTTATTTTGTTGGAAATAGAAACCTTGTTAGAACTTCAAGCACTAGTTTCCTTAATGAATAAAAAGAACTCTTTCACTATTACATTATCCAATATACCAAATAAAAGTCTAATTTTAAATTTAATGAATGAGATTTAGCAACATGATTTACATTACAACTAGTTATTAGGCCCGGACTATGTCCCGGATAAGAACAAATTTCATTTATTAATATAATACTTTATGATAATAACACTAAATACAACTTAGCCTAGTGGTTAAAACTTTAGTATATGTACTTGGCACAATTTCTTGTTTTCGCACGCCTTTTAATATATTTGTATCGATAGATATAGTCCTACACTCATACATGCCAAACTATATCGTGAAAATGTAGAAAGCACCTTGCATCTAGTACATATTGTTCAGCCAATTGATAGTTAATGACAAACACTTTCATCCAATTTATGTAACTTTCAAATTGATTAGCCAATTAATAGCATATTGTCAAAATGTAGAATCGGTATTATTCAAATGGTTTGATTGAGAATATTTGCAACTTCTATATTAGTTAGTTTAAGTCTCTAACTTAAAAGTGTGTAGGTAAAGATAGAGTACTGATTTTGGCCTAGGATGAGGAAGACTTTTAAGCTCGTTACAAAAAAACCTATGATGTTTGTCAACAACACAGGCTTCTACCTTCATACCTTAATCTGAACATGCGTTTTGTAGCTCTTTCCAATGCCAACAAGGGTATGGAACCATCCATCAGGTCGTCAACCGCTTGTACTGCACAACCCACCACGCTTCAACCTCCTCTTGTAGTTCCTTCAAGGCATTATTGGGGGAGAGCCCTCACAGCCACCTTATATGTTTGAAAGAGAATGTACCACTACCCTTTTGAGAAGAGCAGTGAGCAAGATGCAGTTTTGGGTGATTCGAAAGTTAAGGCAACAACAGAGCAATCACTGGCCTATGTAAAATTCTCGACCTAAAGGGCTTGTAACAAGCTAGCACCGTGTTATTATAGGCCTTTCCGAGTGACACAAAGTTCGGACTAAGTATCTCAGCTAAAATATGCCACTGGATAAACCCTCAAATCTGCAATCTTGCTAGAAATACTGATGGAGCCACAGGCTTTTTTGGGAGCTTGCAAAATGATTCATGGCAATTTAAGCTTTTGCTGAAGTGTTGATGAAGTGGGCAGCATCTGAATGCAAGGCATCATGGAGGACAAATTATCAACTCCATATTCCCCAGCTTTCACTTTGATTGCAAAGGCAAGTCACTTCTTACGAGAGTATCACTCACTACAGCAGATATTCTCAGCATCTGAACTACAAATGTTCACCAAATTGTTAACTTATAAATCACCCCCACTCATCTTTTAAAAGCAAAAAAATACTGTTACTACCAGCTTATTGCTACAAAACACTAGTTCACACAGCATAAACAAATAATTCTATTCACTTAAAAGGAAAAGAAAATACATCCTACTAGTTAGACTTCATGGCATCAGAATTACCACAAATAAGTAAGACACCAGTGATCTCTGCAATAGCTCTCAGCTATTGTTGCCAGATCAATTCAATAAAAACAAATTAAAAGAAAATCCCCACCCTCGAAGACGACTACACCAGACCAGAACATTTTTTTAGCATCCTCACATTGCTCAAATTGGAGTGAAATCCTTCCCCCTGAGGCTGAAACAACCTCTACCCGTTTCTATTGGTTGAAGGTATTTTTTTGACAATGTTCAAGTCTCGAGAGCTGCTTTCTTTAAGTCAAAATAATTAGATTAATATGTCTGCCGAATCAGGTGAGCCTGTTCCTACGTGCTGGAGACCACACATTCAGATAGGAATACAAGACAAGATTCCCCTTGTTCGTGCCTCAAATCATTTTTGTCACTCACTGTTCTAGAAATGTACATGTCAATAACATTGTCCAAATCTTCCGAGCTCAGGAGCATCAAGCTACTGTTGCTGTTCTTGAACTTTAAGGGGAACCATTTCACTTTCTTGTTCTTTCCCTCTGACTTTTGAACTCCGAAGCGGCAGGTCTAATCTTCTAAGTTGTTCAGGCCAAAATCTGATCATTTTGAAAAGCATATTATATGTTAGACCACAATATCAATAACCAGGACCTGTACCATTAATACGAAACACTCTATATTCAGAAATTGTATTCCAGAAACAAAGTTCCAGGATGGGGGTGTAAGGTTTAACCATAGTCACAATACAAAATTGCAGCTTGGCTACTTCCAAATCTATATAAAGTGCGATAGTGATTCTACTTGTACTGAGCTAGTACCCTCACCCAACAAGTAGACCAAAGTGCCATTGATATATGTATGCTTGGAAATTCCTCAGAGTGGCTTGCTGGAAATCCAATTATCAAACAATTGTGCATACTCCATGTCTAATCTAGTTTGGTGTGCAGTGAAGCATGCAAGTAAACCAATCAACATGGCACTAGATGCTCCAAATGGTAGATAAAGACAACCATGTTGATCAACATCTGAACTTGTTAGCTGAAACTCATCAAATACTGTTATCAAACTGTATCCATGAGAATCTTTCTTGCAGCAGTAATGTGCATACCCCAATAATGAGATAGAGGAATACTTATAAGGTTGTTAGTGTAGCTAAAGTATACTACAAGACCACAAGCATCTGCATTCAATGTTATAAAATTGTCTCAAGACAAAACATAATTTTTGCAGTTTTCCTCAACTTACAGATCCAATCTCTCACAGATAGCCCGCCTCACAGAAGCGTTAAGTCCATATGCTATTGAGTTGAAAAGACCCTGGGAAACAATTAAACAGTAGAAACTATCAATAAAACGCAACATAGTAGAGCATAAACAAAAAAAAAGAGAATATATATACCCCTGCATGAGAAACTAATTGCAAATTAGTCCCAACCCCTCGTAATAAAGAACATAACATGATTTACAAAAAGTCCCCTTAATTGGGCCATTTCTCTTCCAATCCCTAATTCAAGTGGTGGGATAACGGGAAATAAGATCAGAGATTATATTAGGAAACATGACTTTTATTAGACATCCTAAAATAGTACATGTGACTACAAGAAGGGAGGACTATGATTGTAAGCTTGATGCATAATTTTCTTTCTCGCAAATGGTAAATTTATAAAAAGATCTCGAAATTACCATTAGTGCAGCAGTCCCAACATCCAAAAAAGAAAGCCAAAAGATTTTATGGCCTGGTTCAATCAGATCATGAATCCGATTAATCGTGGCAAAAGCCCATGAGCCAATAAGAATCAGAGGATAATAACCCCATCGATTCAATGCCTGAGAACAAAGAAAGTAGAAAATTCAGCCTGGGTTAACAATAGCTTAAACCATCAAAGTTCCACAAATAATCAGTCAATGGTCACTGATAACTGGTAATCATTTTCATGTTACCATCTAGATTTTTCAAATGACATGGACCTACTGCTTCCATAACAGAATATCACGCAAGAAGTAGCGTAAGCTAGTAGATAAACCTCATCAATAGTCATTGACGCATATTTCTGACAATAACATATGAGGCATGAAGGAAAACATGAAATCCAAGGAATAAGACAGGTTGGGCAACAAAAAAGGACTCTGCCAAATAATGTAAAAAGAGAAGAGGATTGAAAGTATAAGTAGAGACATAAAGCAGATTTGGTGAGTGGTAGTAGACGGCAACATGTATAATACGATACTCCAGAGATTAAGGCAATTGCAAAAGCAAATACAGCAAGCCATTCATCCAATAGTTTATCAATGGAGGGAAAAGGAAAACATATCTGTCATATAAACAATAAACCCCATCCAAGAAAAGAAAAAACAAAAACTGCTAACCCTCATGTCTGGTCTAGCATCAGATTGTTGTGCCCGATCCGACATGCCAGCTGCCATCTGAAATTTGCAGGGCAAGCATATCAATGTTGAGCCTCAGAAAATGCATATGACATAAGAAGATGAACGATCAGTATGCATGACTTGATCAGTCCCTGCTACAAATGCTAATGATAAAAAGAGCAAATTATAGAGCATGAGTGAGTACATACACGAGTTGCGTTTTTCAGCATGCGGATGACTTGAAGATATGTAAAACCATTGTAAAGAATTGCACCCCAAAGTGGAGCATAAAATGTTACAAAGTGAACAAGCTGCAGAAAAGGGCATTCGAATGAATATGAGACACAAGCACAAAAGAGATTATCTACTTGAGTTAACAGTAGGCTATATTTGCATTCTACATTGAATCACCTAAGATGATAAAAATGTGGTACATCCTTACTAAGGAGTAAAGAGGATGAAAAAGGGAAAGAATAGTAGGAGCTTCAGGAACTTATACCTACCAGTCCACATTACAACTATGCTTATGTACTGTTGTCATTCCCCTTCCATTAGTGAGAAGCACAGTATAAGGAGCAAGAAGAGCAATAGTTAAGTTAGATGATAGATGTATGATGGGATGACTAGAGTCGGGTAATTGTGCACTTGCCTTACCAGAACGACCTGTTTGAGCCCAACACCATGCTCGTATATGAGCGTGATGATTACCGATGGAGCGCATGATAGTCATGACAAGGGAAGTTCCTGAAATGAATATAAATCTATGAATGATGAGAATATAATGCTATAGAAAGGGAAGAAAAAGAAATAAGCATATATAGTAATAGTATACCCCAGACATAGAGGTGGAAAACAGGCTCTAAATCTTCAACATCAGCCTTATGTTGGACAACAGTTCGATGAAGAGTAAAAGCAATAGTGGTTGTCCATAAAAAGGATGCAACACAGAAGAAATGAGTGCTATAACCCTGAGCATAGCAAAAGAACCCTGTAGATGGATCTCTACATATATAGTACATCAAAGGAAACCGCTTAGTTAATACTTGTACACTCTTACTTATCTAATCTACTTACTTTGATGTACATGCTCATAAAGTAGGTATTGAAATTCGAATGAACAAATCAAATAAAGAAAAAGTGATGGACATGACATACCCTATGATATTGAAAAAGCTGCAAAGCAAGTCCTGCAATTGCAATTGCAATTGTTGTTTAATTGTTAGATATGAAAGATGATTCCTAGTCCTAAAAGTAGAAATAAAAAGCTACACTACAACTACAACTACAACTACAACTACAACTACAACTACAAGAATTGTTGGTTGTATTATATTGTATCGTATTGTATTGTATTACTTACGGAAAGAGCGAGATAGAAGACGAGCTTGAAGGAGAATTTGCGAAGGTCCTTAAAAAGAAGATAACAAAGGACAATGAAGCCTGATCCCAACAAAGATAGACTTGACGCTACCGTGTTCACCGTCGCCAGTATTTGCCGATCGCTTCCCGACAAACTACCCACACCTGCACCTGCCCCTGCACCTGCCATCTTCTCCTCTCTAAGCTTTCCTTTTTCCGTCTCTATTTCTTCTCACCTTTACTAGCACGTAGGAATCAACTATTAGCTGTACAATCATTATTATTCTAACTTTTTGATTTTATTTTCATCCTGTCGCTTTGGCCGAGTGGTTAAGGCGTGTGCCTGCTAAGTACATGGGGTTTCCCCGCGAGAGTTCGAATCTCTCAGGCGACGCTATTTTTCTTTTTCTTTTCCTGCTACTTTGTCCTAAAAAATTGTCCTTAGTGCGCATCGAGTTAGTAATTAATATTAACTTCATATGGTGAATTTTTGTAGCGATATAGTTTAAAGGTAAGAAAAAAGAAGGTTGGAGATCCTTTATACGAGGGGGCTCCAACCTGAAATTTGTTGTTGTAGCTGTGAGGAGATTGCCCTGGTGATCTAAGGTGTCCTGTATTGAACCGTCGAAGTTGAACTTGTAGAAGTTGGAAGGAAGGGGTTCCCAAGTGACTAGGATGGATGAATGTGGCGCCTCATTAGGATGATGATGGGTGGATGAGAAAGAGAAAGGTGTACCTGTGGAGAGGCAGGTATTCACTACATTCCTAGCACTCTATTATGAGAAAAGGAATTTTGCCTTGTAGAAAATCTTTTGAATATTTAGTGTAGCATTGTGAAAAATGATGCCATTTCTTTCTTTTCAAATACTCCAAGTTAAAAATACGAACTTGACAATGGCTAGATTATCAGTTCTTAGTTTTGCTAATGTATTAAGGAAGTCGCTTTGGTTAAAAGTATGGGGGATCCAATTTTGTAACTCATGCAGATTCCACAGGGGTTGTAAAAGGTTGCAATGTTGGAACAAATGGTGTACCGATTCTTCTTGTACATTGCAAAGGGCGCAATGGTCGAAAAGAGGGATATTTCTTTTGGCTAAAGTAGCTCTAACGCCTAGGCTATTATGATAGATTTGTCATAAGAAGATCTTTAATTTAGGCAGAATGTAAATTTTTCTAAGCCACATAAAAGGCCAAGAGTGATCTTGTAATACTCCGTATTTTTTAGAATTAATTCGTATTAATTAAGAAATACCAAGAAAATAATAAAAAGGTATTTTAATATTATTTACAGAATAATGAGAATATAATAATAATACGAGTCGGTTGTGTTAATTTCGGATTTATAAAGGTTAAACCGAATTCACTCAATCTAGGGTTACCACTTTTAGAAGGGTATAAAAAGGGAAAGTAAGAGGAGAAACTTTGTGAAACCCTAAATTTCCCTTTCTCCTCTTCAGCCGTCATTTCCTTCCCTTTCTTCTCTCTCCTCTCTCTCGCTGTTCTTCCTTCCTCTCTCACTGTTCCTCCTACCCCTCTCGCTCGTCCCTCAGCTTCTCTCCCTCGCTCTCTTGTTGCCTCCCCTAAACGCTTCACCGTCGAGGGTGCGTGACGGGTGACGCTGCTGTGGGTGCGGAGTGACGAGCGCGCGAGCGAAGGTGTAGTGCGAGTCGAGGGCTGGATCGATTGCTGCGCGTGCGGAGACGAGCGAGCGCACGAGGTTGCGCGAGGAGTGCGGTGCTGGTGCGAGGCTCGCGTGTGCTGCGAGCGACGAGGGTGGACGAGGTGCTCAAAGGCCTGGTGCGAGCGAAGGTGTAGTGCGAGCGAAGCTGGTGCGAGGCTCGTGTTGTGCGACGAGCGAAGGGTCGCGAAAGGGTGCGCGAGCGAGTGCTGTGCGTGCTGCTGTGCGACGTGCGAGCCTTCGTCAGGGTTTGGCCATGTGCCGGAGGTTGGTCGCCGGAGTTAGTTGCCGGCGAGCTTAACGGTATAAAATTTTATATATTGAATATATTATATTAAGTTTAATTATAATTTTGTTTTCATAATTATGTTAAATTATAATTAGTTAATTAATAATTCAAGTTAATGAGTTCATTTTATTATTCTGATTATAATTGTGAATATAACTTTGAACATAATACTGGATTGGACCTAAGAGTTTTGGACATAAGATTTGGACATAAAACATGGTTGGACTTATAATTTAACTGGTTTGGTCAAGATAGTGGACTAATGACACTAACTAATATTAGTATGTTCACTAGCTTTGACTCCTAAAAAACGTTAAACTCTTTATAATAAGAAAAGTAACGAAAATTCTTAAACAAGGGGTTTATGAATCGTTTACTTCGAATTACTAAACCGTATAGTCTTAGTTACGTAGTAGTTGTTAATGTTATCAACGACATAGCACTAAAGTTTTATTTAACGGTTTAGGTCCCAATTTCATAAGCGGAACGTTCGATTAAGACAGCGAAAATTCTCCGTTACAAGGTACGTACGCGTACCAGTTTAATCCCAAGTATTAGTATCATGATTAGGTTGCAATCTATGTTATTGGAACCTAGAAGCATGATAGGGAAGTTTGATTGATTGAGATTGTCTGGTTAGACATTTGTAATTGAAATTTGATATGTTGCATTGGAATGCGTAATTCTATCGTAGTATAAACAAGAGCATTTTTTTTATCTATCCATAGTGTAACAAGGTTGTTACAAGAGATATGATTCGAGCATTGTAACTAAGAGGACAGGTAAATGATTCTATGTATCCATAGTGTAACAAGGTTGTTACAAAAGATATGATTCGAGCATTGTAACTAAGAGTACAGGTAAATGATTCTATGTATCCATAGTGTAACAAGAGTGTTACAAGAGATACGATTTGAGCATTGTAACTAAGAAAAAAGGTAAATGACTATATGTGGTTATGAAATGAATGGTTAATATTAAAATGAATTATGGCAATATCTTGTAGCTGGACTCCCTACAAGTGATGAACAATGGGGGGAGTGTGGGACTTGTCCTACGCTCCTACGCAGGCCTACTGTGACGACAGTAGTGTCCTTATATTTTTGACACTCAAGTAGGCGGAAGGTTCCGTTCGATCTTGGGGGTATGCATACTAAGGTGATGGGTGTGAGACGGAACAAAACCGTATTTGCATTTCATCTAACAGACCTAGTGTCTGTTAAGGATTCAGTAGCCCGTATGATTCTAGTAAGATGACGGTGCCCGTTCGATGCCAATTAAAGATTAAAGATATAAAGGTTAAAGGATGTAACATAGTGTAGCATCATGCTTAAGATTGTTCATGTGTGCATCATTTATGCTTATATGTATTCAATGGTTCATTACGTACTCAGCATAGCTGATTGTGTGTTATTATGTGTTTGATGAACTGCGATGAACCATTGATGCTACAATGGGGAGCAGACTAGGTGTGCTGGTGCTGCTGCATAATCTCGAGCATACGGGGATTAGG
Organism: Beta vulgaris subsp. vulgaris; assembly: GCF_026745355.1. Taxonomy (NCBI): domain Eukaryota; kingdom Viridiplantae; phylum Streptophyta; class Magnoliopsida; order Caryophyllales; family Amaranthaceae; genus Beta; species Beta vulgaris. Next base: position 207,103 of record NC_079203.1, read on the forward strand.
CTTTGGTATTTACATTAAAGCATTTTGAAATAAGTATTATTGGTTTTTCTAAGACTTATATATGGTTTGTGGTTTGAATGAAAGGGGTCATTGATGATTCCCGAGTTGTATTTATATTTTAATTCCGCTGCATTTTAGTTTTCAAGTTAATGTTTTAAGTTATCGTTAACTCTTATTATGCCTTGCGTTCCATCGCGGCGGTAACGCCCCCGAGGTCGATGCGACGCAGCAGTGGTAGGCGCGTGTGGATTTTGGGGGTGTTACAGATCTTGTGGGGGTAAATTATGAGCGAGCCAATTTGCAGATTTGACTGCGAAATTTCCTGAGAAGCTAGGTCACAAAATGGGTACATCCGAATTTGGTTTTACAGAAACGAGAATGTCTCTGATTGTTGGAATAATATAGTCTAGTAGTAGATTTTTAAGTTTTATAATGTCCTAAGTTATGTTGGGTAGAATGAAATCTTGCAAGCGAAGGTTTGGGTCAATTTGAGATGACGAGATACTAAGTTTCTTTAGGAAATTGTCTGGGAAGCCCCAATTATGAAGTCAAAAGAGAATTTAAGTTCCATCTCCAATTTTCCATCTAATCCCTTAAAGTATACTTATGTACAATATAGTAGATCTTATCAACGGAAAACATATATTGATATTATACGCAATATAATGGAGGATTTGATTTTAATATATTGTTTTAACATATAGAAGATGCATATTGTGTAGTATATATCGTGATACGTGCTTTAACATATAGAAAAATGTAATTGTTGCATGATAAAGTAAGTGTTTAAATGATATATTAAGTTTCTCCATGATATATTGAGTGTTTGAATGACTGTATTATTCAAAAATGATGTAAATTTGCATGATAGAGTATGTCACTAAATAATATAGTGAGTTTCTTTATGATATAGTGGGTTTCTGAATTATATAATGAATGGTTTAAAAATGTAGTTTCTGCATGATATAGTATGTTTTTGAATGATATAATGAGTTTCTATATGATATAGTGGGTTTCTGTGTGATATAATGAATTTGAATGATATAGTGGATTGTTTAGAAATAATACTAGTGCACAGTAATGTTAACGTGAAACTGGTCTACATAAGTTAGATTGGTGTAAATATCTTAGATTCGACTTTTACATGGAAAGTGTATTATGAAATTACTATTTCAGGTAGATATTGAATCACAAGCCGCCATAAAAATAATCATACAACCTTTGTTTTCGGATGTAAAAAACAATACTTCTATATAGCTAGTGTGTAGCCTGAGCGATTAAATTTTGTCGAATTATAACATTTTTGAAACAATTCTAGATTGATTTGTGCCATAAAGTTTTCGAAGTTTATTGGTATCAAATGTTTTATGATCAATGCATAGTGAATATTTATGTAACACGGAAAAAAGTTTGTACATGATGAATATTTAATTGTTTCAAGTTATATATATTTACGTGGAGTAAAAGCATATTTAATATTGGCTATTACTATGCTTTAAGGCCAAAACAAATTCTAAGTAATGCAGATGATCTTATAATATAAGGTGACTTAAAATGGTAGCACTTTATCATTTAAGTCACCTAAAATACTTTCTCAAACAAAACTTTAATTCCTCCCAAAATAAAGTGGGTAAATTAAAATAAAACAGAGAAAGTAATAAATAAATAGTGTAAATAAAAATGCATTAACCAACTACTCTATCACCTATCCCCTCTAGTCAAAAAAAAAAAAATATCATCTATCCCCTAAAAAAAAAAAAAAAAAAAACTACTCTACAGTCTAATACTAGATTTTCTCAGTCAAAAACTCCATACATTTTTCGCCAATTCGAATCTGAAATTTCGTGTTTTCTCTCTCATCTTCCTCGTGCTCGAATTGCAGAAGCTCGTTGCAGGTTCTTCTTTCGTTCCTTAGATTAACCTACTTGTTCAGACGATTTTTGTTATTGTTGCGAATTTTGGTGTCAAATTGCGATTTTTAGATCTACTTCATGTGATTATTCATACCATTGTTTGTTTTTATGCGGTTGTTATTGTTTGTTTCATGAATTCAACCTATTTTTTCTTTATCTCAGATACTTGGTTATTTCATGTTTTTATGATTCGAATTTGTGGGTATAACTTGTTAATTCATGTTTGTTTGTTTCATGGCTATGTTACTCAGACACACGGATTGAGTGTCTACTCTGATACAAGTGTCCAAGTGTCCGACTTGGCTATTTTGTAGAAAAAAGTCAAGTTTTTAGTTTAAAAATGAAGTATCCAAGTAGTGTGTCATGTCGGACCGGACACTGACACGACACTTTTTTTGAGGTAAATGAAGGTGTCGGAGTAACACTGTTTCATGGAACTAAATGATGATAAAATTTATGATACAATTTGTAGATGGGCATATTTTCATGCCATTGTTCACTTGTTGATTATTTCATCAGATTAAATTTTCAAGTGTTTGTCATCCCTGGCCCTGGCCGCCCCTCTTGCCCTTGCTCAGGGACGGGCCTGCATACATAACGCTATAACAGGAGACAACAATCAGCATGGGACTACTTTGCAGCAGGCATCAACATTCCAACAAACCTGATCCAGAAAATGCCCAGGTACAGGTAGTGCTACTAGTCTACTATTACTATTACTTTTACTTTTGCTCATTGAATTTCCATTACTCACCATTTTATTGTCAGGCTGCAGAGATTGAAAGAAGGATTGAGCGAGAGACTATTGCTGAAAAGCATATACAGAAGCTCTTATTACTTGGTGCTGGAGAATCTGGCAAGTCTACCATTTTTAAGCAGGCATTTCATCTTTACCCCCCTCTCTCTCTTTCCTTACAATCCTAATTAGTAATTACTCATTCATTATTCATTACTCATTCATTATTCATTACTCATTCTACTTCTCTTTCCCAGATTAAACTTTTATTTCAGATGGGATTCGATGAAGCCGAGTTGAAGACATATACTCCTGTTGTTCACGCCAATGTTTATCAGACAATAAAAGTATGCAATACTTGAAAAGGGTGTGTCGGTTGTTTCCCTTTTTCACATGTCATAACAATTCTCATACTATATTTTTTTCTGCATTGGTCTTCAGCTTTCATTCAATACTAATTGTCTTTTGCAACAGTTATTGATTGATGCTTCCAAGGAATTTGCTCTTAGTGAAACAGATTCTTCAAAGTATAGCTTGTCCATCCATAATAAGGTTACACTTTAACATTCTTATTGTTTATTATTTCCTTTGGCTTCCACGACTTTCAGTTTGTTTCTTCATTGCATTGTTTCCCTGGTATGCTAGGTAGTATTATATCAAGTTTTCTAGAATTATTTATATCCTTGGCAGGGAAGGAACATTGTATTTCTCAACTTATTAAATTAGTGAGTATTCTGTTAGGAAATTGGAGACAAGCTCTTGGAAATTGGTGGCAGGTTGGACTATCCATGTCTCACTAAAGAACTTTCTGAGGATATAGAAAAACTATGGAAGGATCCGGCTATTCAGGTGACTCATTTGGTTCTAGTGGCTCTTCTTTGTTTGACTTCACTCGATGCGTGTATTCTTCAATTAGTGTTACTCACTCTTACGTGCTCTTTGTAGGAAACTCATGCTCGTGCTAGTGAACTTCAACTTCCAGACTGTGCTAATTTTTTTATGGAACACCTGAAAAGGCTGTCTGATGTTAATTATATTCCTACAAAGGTGCATGCTTGTTTTACAATTTATGTCTTCTTAATCCTCTTTTGGTGGAAGACACATATCTTCTGCACTTCTTTGCTTTAAGCAGAAAGCATAATAAAATTCTAATATTCAAGTAAAGAGCGCTTCTTTGGTTTGCTCCATAATGTGAAATGGTCCTATGGCACCGAACAATTAAGGAAACCTAAAAGGTTATAATATTACTAGTTCTGCAGTCTATACTCTTTACTTTTTAAAATTTATGTCCCCAAGTAACTTTATATTTTACCCTTCACATGCAATATGGCTGTATTCTATCACATAATTGCTGCTCGGTTGCGTGTTCTATCATTGCATTCACTTAAATTAAATGGAGGTGGTCTTCTTTTACAAATTGAATGGAGGTGGCCTTCTGTTACTTCTGATTGGAGTTTGATGTGCCATTTCACGGAGTTTGCTTCTTCAAGTTAAATTTAATGAGTTTTGTCATGCTAGAAGACAACCAAATCGAATACAGGCAGCTTGGTTTTCATGTCTTTTTCTGTTGACTGAAGGTGTACATATTAGTTATGCCAGCAGCCTGCTTCATATGTTTTTGGCTATCTTGTATCTAGACGTTTTTACGTTGATAAAGTTGGAAATTTGGAATGCTGGAGTGGTTCACTCCTCAATGAAATGGGTCTATGATCTGAATAGTTAAGATTGAAATTGCAACTAGGAAAAGTTTTCAGAAACTACCTTATAGAGGCCGACTTTTGTTAGAAACTACATTTTATAAAAAGTTTGTGAAAGTATTACCTTCTAAAATGTTTTTTGTTGCGAAAGGTACCTATTGGCGGAATATGAAGACGTTAAATTCATGTTTCATCCTGTTTAAGCATCCACTTTTTTGCCTAACGTAATTTATCATCTAGGATCATCATCATCACCGTCTTTTCGTATTTTAACAAGCATTCCCTCCTCTTGTTTTCGTTTTCTGCGAAACATATACCGTCCTCTCAAATATATGGACCAATTAAAGCCCATTTTCTTTTGATTGTTATAAAAGTGCCCTACAAAATTCATGTTTCATTGGTCTCTGTGCTCCATCTTATTATTTCATCCAATTAGATGTTTTGGGTATGTGACTCAAAGCCGGGACATAGTTTAGGGGAAAGATAAAGATAGTAAAGCCATTATAAAGAGAATGTAGGAGATGGATAGAGGCAGTTAGGGATACAAAGGGGAGAAAGTCCAGGGAAACAAAGGATAAAGAGATAGAGAACGCCAGAATTTTGGTCAACTCTCTGGATCCTCTTACTAGGTAGGTTTTCACAGAAAAACTTGAAGGAGCTTCTCTCGGTAACATACTTCTAAAGGTAGTTTCCAACCAGATTTTCTTATAACTAATATTTAAGGTCTTGAACTTGTAAACTAGAAAGAATTTTTTATGTAATGTGGAAAAACCTAGTTCCCTCTCTTTTCTGGGACTTGATATATCTCCTTATATCATTATGATCCTATTCTAATGTCCATCTCCATGACATTATACACACAGGAAGATGTTCTATATGCTAGAGTCCGCACAACAGGTGTCGTTGAGATCCAGTTCAGGTAATTTATTTTAAAAAAGATATTGGTGAAATGAATTTTCTCTAGGTATTTGTTGCATTCCCTGTTCAGCTAAATGTAGTGCTTCTATCTCCTGTCCCATTCTCCTTATAATTCTCTCCTTGAATAATATGGAGGCTCGAGAAATTGTTTTAAGGTAGTCATGAACTAGACTGGTGTGGAAGTTGTCTTTGCGGGTATCTGCAGCTAATGTCTGATTGTCGATTCACTATATCCGTTCAGAAAATCATATAACCTATAACACCTTATTTTGTCTCCCTTACTTTTCACTAATAGTTTAATGTTCCCAAATTTGCAGTCCAGTAGGAGAAAATAAGAAAAGTGGTGAAGTATATAGACTTTTTGATGTTGGAGGCCAAAGAAATGAACGAAGAAAGTGGATCCATCTTTTTGAAGGTGTTACAGCAGTAATCTTTTGTGCTGCTATAAGCGAGTAAGATTTTTCTTTTTATTAGTTTGTTGATATTTGTTTTATGGTAATGATGTTCTTCTTAAAATGCGCTACTTTCTAAAATTTTAACGTCACCTTTCATGATGGAAACTGATGAACTGGTGAAGTAAAGCAGTTTGTGGACTTGAGCTTGTAGGACGCAGTAAATGACTGCCTAAGTTACTGAATTCCTAGGATCACATTTCTTCAGATGCAAAATTACTAGTTTAAAATCAGAATGACCAAAGCGAGAAAACCTTTAAAATCATTTTCACCAAATCTAGTGCGACCAGCTATTAAATGAGTTATCTATGCTCAAGGGATCTGTTTCTTGAGACCATATTTTTTTTGAGATAAAAAGGTGGAAAATGATTGCATAAGCAACATAAAGACTATACATTATGTTGTAGCGTTGCAGGAAAAAATTACAAAGGCGTGCGGATATGGTCTGTTTTCTTCAGTAGAAACAAGGACGTTGATCCGTACGATCCTCTCCTCTGCCAATATCTTGTTTTCTGCGCAAGTTTGCTTGAATGTGAACATTGATTTGCTAAAAAGAAGATTATCCTGCTCGTAGCAGTTATCCGTATTCTTATACGTGTCTACTCTTACGTTGAGCTCAAAGTTGAAGATTGATATTAGTTCTATGCAGTGTAACTTGTGTAAGTCTAACCAAGCCTAATAAGAATCATTAATGCTGGTTTAGATACCTTAAATTCTGCTGGCAAATTTATGTGCAACTTTAAGAAAGAAAATCGCAGGGGTAGACCTTTCTCATGTCAGTTTGTCAGTGGTTCATTTTCTTCCAAGGTTAGAGAAATTATTATGTTTGAGAACTAAGTTGGTGTAGTTTAGTCAATTCGAATACTAAGTGTTTGTCTGTTACTTCTGCTACTATGTTTGTAATTGTTTTTTCTGTTACTTCTGCTAGACTGCTACTATGTTTGTATTTGATTTTTTTTTTTATATAGTTTATGAGCAATATCCATTTTATTAGCTTTGCTCATTTCTGCTGGGTGTCTTACTAAACAACCTCTTTGCTTTCTATGGGGGTAAGGACGAGTATGTTTTACCTTTTCCGTGTGCTTCGACCTTATGAGAGGCTGCTGTGTTATTAGAGGCCAGATTTGTTTCCTTTGTTGCTATCGAAATTCGGTTGTGTAGCTAGGGACCGCCAGTATAAGTGGAAGAGTCATTGCTCCATTGCCTCTATATGGGCCAGCTGCAACATACCTTGTACTCAAGCTCCAGTTGTTCAACTTTGCTATGATTTTTCCTTTTAACCCAAATCATCATGAACTTAGACCTTTGATGAAATTCAGCCAGTCCCATTTACTAAAGCATGAAGTATATTATGAATTCTCAAGTACACCTTTATTGCTCCTGTGTATTCTGTCAGCAATTAGCACGGGTTTCTCTTTCATCACTACTTAAGCTTCATATGAGAGCTTCCTTGATTATGTACTTCCCCATCTTCCTCTAGCTTCGACTCAATTTTGAAATGTACATAGAACTACAGAAGAGGTTGTTGTTCAAACTTCAAAAGTGTATTTTGGCTTATTCATATAGATTGTTATCTGTTTAGTTTACAAGTAGCCCATATGATGATTGATGAAACCAAGCTGGCTGGATTTTCTTCCAATTAAGCTTGTTGTGGCTGTTCTGTGATCAGTCCGTTAATTTCTGTTTAGGAGCTACTGTGGTGGTTGCTTCTGAGGCCAAAATTGCTGATCTTGTAAATGGACTTCTCCAAGATTGGAAGCCTATCTACAAATTCCTAATTGGACCAAGTCCATGAAACTCTATGTAATTTCCATGGCCATGGTGCATATCATAGTTTTATTCTGTTTGAGGCAAACAACAATCTCGGTTACTGACAGTTGATGAAGTCATGGATTTGAAAGTGATTATTCAAAGGAAGCTAAAGCATTACCAAGTTCGTTGACAAAATTGTTCATGAAACAAGGCAGCCAAGGAACAGGACCCCCAGTTTAAGGGTGTAATGCTAAGTTAATATTGAAACTCACATGGCCTTGTTATCCTTAGATTGTTGGGTTATAGAGCATGCCCTGCTGTTTGGTTGGATACTTAGAGTCTAGGATCAGTTAGAATATGTTCAGAGTTACCCCAACCCATGCATAAAGTTCTATCTGGACATTTTTTAAGAATTTGATACTGATGGACAAACCCCCAGATACACACCAGCTATGGTTTTCTCACTCCAGTTGGGGGAGTTCGGTTTACTCTGGACCCCACTCTTGCTATCAAGTGAGAAAAATAAAAAGTTACTCTGATTCACCACTTAGTAGCCAAACCACCATCACTACTGTATCTATGTTCTACAGACACCCGCTGCTTCCTCTCCCGGATGCCACAACTTTAGCTGTTACCTCCTGTATCCTTGGTGCCCCTGTCCCTCGCTCTACCACTATTGCAACAAGTCATGACTCATGAGTACTACAACAAAAGGCGACTCCTGCTCCACCTCCCCGTCTTCCTTTACCCCCTCCACCTATTTTTTTTCAAGATGATAATGAACTGCACAGATTGAACAGGAAACAAAGGCATACCTTATCCTTGTCGATATCGATTAGGTTGTTTTTGACCGAACATGGTTTTGGAACTTTACTGGTGCATATTTCACCACCAAAGGTTGGAATAGGGTAGAGAAGACTGAAGAGGACTGGAGGTGGTTGTGCTGTGGAGAAAAATCCCTTTAGGATTTGGAGAGGAGAGAGTGGTGGAGGGCAAAATATAGAATTAGTGGGCTGGAGATTAATTGCTGGTGGAGGAGATGGAAAAAAATTGGAGGAAGTTAACATTGAGTTGGGGAACAGGAAGTAAGGAGGAAAAAAGTTGAAAAAGTAAAGAGAAAGAGTGGTTAAAAATAAAAATGTTTAAGTTTGAGCTCGAAGGGGTATATTAGTATATACCAACTTTTTTGTCTCTAAGATAGTTTTTACTGAGATCTGGGATGCTTTTTTTGTCTTTTTTTCTGGCAACTTGTGTACTTAACTTATGCCAATACTGTATTCAGTTATGACCAAATGCTCTATGAAGATGAGAACAAGAATCGAATGCTTGAAACAAAGGAGCTCTTTGAGTGGGTCCTGAAGCAGCGCTGCTTTGAGGTTCTCTTCTATTATTCTGTGATCTTTTTGTGCTACATGACCTCTGGCTGAGATTTAATTGTTTGAATCCCTGTCCTTTGATGCAGAGAACATCCATCATGCTTTTCCTCAACAAGTTTGATATTTTTGAGAAAAAGGTTCATAATGTAAGGTCAATTAGCACTTGGATCTTGGGAATTTATTAAGTTAAATCCATATATTGAAGTAATGTGCTTTAATCATGAACAGGTTCCATTGAATACATGCGAATGGTTTAAGGATTACCAGCCAGTTTCTTCTGGAAAGCAAGAAATTGAGCATGCCTATGAGTAAGCAGTTCTTGACCTGTTGGCCACTTTGTAATTTGTAGTCGTATACTTGTATTCTTTTCTCGATTATTGTCAGTGGGAATCCATGAGGTAACTTATCTCAATTTTATTTGTTCCAATGCATTGTGTTCATATTTATTTTGGAATTTTCTGTGGAGGTGAATGGTAACAAGTGGAGCCGTTCATTGAATAGTTTGTTGGATGGATCCCCAGTGCATTAAGACGTTTGCAAGAGTTAGCTCTATCAATACTATATTGAATGCTCGCGATTCGCTACATCGCGGTGATATTATACGTGTTTCTTTTGTTTTTAAAAAATTTGGAAGTTACCTTCACTAGTTTAAATATGGCAGTTTATTTTAGGGAAAAAAAGCGGGCAGTTACATACATTACAGTTTTTTTTTTTAAAAAAATCTATGACTTTGTTGCGTTCATTAATTATCTTAGAATAGCAAATACATAAAGAGTATTTAAGGGAATTCAAGTGGACACCAAAGTCCTCAAGAATCCCCATGTATAATAGAGATGTGAAATCTTTGATATATATCTTCTACTAGTACGACTGTCTCAACTTTGCATCCACAGTTCCTGTTTTCTGATATATGTTGGTGCAGATCAGCCGAATAAAAATCCATGTTTGAATAAAACATCTTGGACCTTTTGCAATGACATTACTGGTGAATGAGCTTTATTCTGATCCCTAATAAAAAAAATTCAGGTTTGTGAAGAAGAAATTTGAGGAGCTGTATTACCAATGCACTGCGCCTGATCGTGTTGATCGAGTTTTCAAGATATACAGAACGACTGCTCTTGACCAGAAGCTTGTGAAAAAGACTTTTAAACTGCTCGACGAGACTTTGAGAAGGAGAAACCTTGTTGAGGCAGGTTTGTTGTGATATAGAGAGTCGTATTTTGGTGTGAGTTCTGTTAATATATTTGATTAGAGGCGGTCTGGGGAGCATATTTTCAAGTGTCAATTAACCAAAAGAGGGACTATATTTTTGACACCAAAATGTGACTACTGTCATTATACTACATTACATCTAGAGATTATATTGTTTACTCCCACATTACATTGAATTCTGTTTTATACATTGGCTTGCCTCCACCCTGTCGGAGGGCCAGAATACTTTGTAGCTAAATGAAGAATTTTTATCAGAAGATTATTTAGTGACAGCTAAAAATCCTAATTGCATATATATATTACCTATACTAATGTATAACAATCTTTGTGGTCAAGTTTTGAATCCAACCTTACAAGCATCATTATGGGCTTACAGCTTACTGCATCAGTTGAATGATTTTAATTGGGACTAATGGAACAGGCGAAGGCTGGTTTATCTGGCTAGCAGTCATCATAACTATGTACCATGTAAATTTTATAGTTCAGAGTTGTTTTGGAATACAAATGATATGAATATAGGATTATTTCAAACCATTAAATTTCCGTGGTCAGCATGAGTTATTGACCACCTTAAAATCTTCCGAGAGTCAAACTCGTCTTCCATCTTCCCTTCACTAACCATCTTTAAGGATATTGAGGCCTCAAAGCTTAAAGGCTTATGACTATTGACTTTTGATATTTTTTCTAACGTTTTCTTCGTCGTATCATTTTTTCTTAGAGGGTGTTCGGTGTGGGAAAATTTGATGTAGGAAACGTACTCAAATAAGCATTTTCATATCTAATTGTTTGATATGAGTGTTACGTAACAAATAGCATTTTTGCAGGGAGACAAAATCCCTCCATTTGTTATCCTTATCAAACTAGTAGAAACAATCTACGTTTCCTTGCTCAATCATAAGTACATAACCCTCTCAATTGTTTCCATTCCACTAGAATATCAAACTACTCCCTCTTTTTTTTTTTTTTTTTTTTTTTTATCTTTTTCACTTTCCTGTGCACATCTCTCACTCCACATCTTTGAACTTAAATATCTCTCATATATATTAATAAAACTTATATTGAAGAATATTAATAATATATTAATTGAGACGAATCAAACAAGACTCACATGACTATATTTTTTCTTATAAATTGAAAAAATTGAGAAGATTCTCTCCAAGTATGTATAGTGTCAAGATTCTAAGTAAGAACAATAAAAAAAAAGAGAGGGAATATTATTTAAGGTAACAATTATTGTTTTCATTTTCCCTTCTTATTCAAATCATTTCTACTCCGTTTACATTAATTATACCGAACACTCTCTTAATCCTTATCCGGCCACTTGGGCAATACCCTTGTTTTGTCAAAAAGTAGATGTGACAAAATTACAGGGCCCATGTTGGAACTTAACACTCCTTGATTAACGTTGATGGATTTAGGATAACAATAATAGACAACAAACTTATATATGACCATACTTGAGTTCAAATTTTAAAGAAGAGTTAGGCTATTTGATGAACGATTTGGTAACAAATAGGATGTGGAGTTATTCATTTCCTCACCTCTTAATTCATAACATATTGTTTCTCTTTGCTTGATCCAATCGAATCGAATATGAGTGATTTGTTTTCTTGTTCGTACTTCCACCTTGCCAAATGCTGCAGCCTGATCCACTTCCTTTCTCACTTAACATATAGATCAACGTAATTATATCTTAAATGTTAAACTAACTACCCAGTAATAGTAGTGTAACTTTATGAGAAATTCCCATGATGATTATACAACTTCTCACTTTGTGTAGACGCAAAACTATAACATGATTAGAAATTGTAATTTAAGGTCTCTAATAGGATTAGCTAGAAGTTTGTTTATGAATGTTTGCTTTTAGTTTAAGGCAATCATCTCTTGTTTGTAATTATCGGAGATTTGATGCTGTAGCCTGCAGGTATCAGCTAGGCAACCAACTTACATCCAACCACCTGTCTGCCTGTCTGTATTGGCAATCGTAACCTCCTTGCTTCGGCTGTTTTTTGCTAATCTTCTTTTACCATCGAGATAGAAAAAAACCCTATTGAACCGACACCTCTTGCAATGTATGTATAATTGACAGACAGAATTTCATCAAAATGCTGTTTAATATGCGTTCAATAATGAACGAAGTATGTACAATAGCACATTGGTATGTTTCAGCTAACAGATTCTTTGAAACTAGTACTACATCAAGTACCACAGAGTGACCCCCATTAAATTAAACAAGAAAATAGAAAAAAAGACCATTTTTTTGGCAGATATAGGCCTTTAATTTGTGTCATCTTTTCTAATTTACTTTTAAGTACAAGCAGCAGCAGCTGTATAGACTCATGAGCTACTCAATCATGTTACAAATGTTTAGGGAAGGGGAACATGAGGACAAATATAACATTCTTACAATTATATACACACACCACACATGTACTCTTTGTATAATAATCAAAATATGGGAGGAGAAGGAGGAGCCTCCCATACATCAAACACATTTTCTTCACTGTGAAGGGCAAAGAGTCGATCCCCAGCGATGGAAAAATCGCAGATTGGACCGCCATGTCCACGCCTAAGCCTAGAGGTTAAGACCCAATCAGGGCCAGAAAAAACAGAAATGGAGTCATTCATAGAAGAGAAGAGCTGAGAGTTGTGTAAGGCTAGCTTAGGATAGCAAGTCTCATCCTCTGCCTGTTGCATTCTCTTATTGGCTTTCATAACATTAACCAGTCGACTTCTAGAGCTCCATCTGACACTGGAAGCGGAGCTTCTGAGGTCTATGAATCCCAAATCCTCGAACTCGTTGACAACACATATGGAGCTAGCATCCTCCATGGCGATGGCATCTCTGACACGCTTGTCATCCACCAAAATGGGGGCTGGACCAGAGGCCCCTATGTCAGACCAAGACCAGACCATGGACTTGGCCCTGAAATCCAACAAGCTGATATAACAGTTGTCTTTCCTTGGGAATAGGGTAGCGACTAGGAGACAGTTGGAGGCCGGGAGCCATTGCAGCCTGTCAGCATCCCCAAGAGACCATCCAAGGGGTTCGTAGAAGAAATCGACTTGCTGGCCAGTCTCCTGGTCCCAGAGGCCAATGCCATATTCGTTGCTGCGGCCCTTGCAGCTGGAGTAAATCATCTTAGAGTTGGAGTCAGAAGTAGTGAAGGCCAATGCACCTGCAGTGAAGCTCTTGACTTGGTTCTCATGCTGGACTTGGAACTTATGACAGAGGTGTCCATTAGAGGCATCAAATAGAGCGATGCCACCATCTCCACGACCGAGCTTTTCACAAGCCGTGACTACAATGTGGTTGGCATCTAACCAACCAACATCGTTGACAATCTGGTAATCAAGATGCAATGGAGGGTGCTCCTGAAGCATCCAATCATAGACATGAACTATGCAGCCATGAGCAACAGCACAACCACCATCAGGGCCAGCTCGAATGGCAGTTCCATCACCGGGAGCTGGACCAGTGACGGAGCTGGTAAGCCGGAGCCAGTTACCATCAAAAGGGCCCCACTTGGCGGCACGAACATGGTTGGAGAGGCCGTAGAATTCTGCCTCCCGGTAAAGGAGGTTCTGAGGGAGGTGAGGTGGGATGTAGAGCTCCCCAGTTCGGAGAAGGTCTAATAGAATCCCAAAGCATTCCGGGTTCCGATCAATGAACAACGATTGCGATTGCGATTGCGATTGCGACTGTGATTGTGATTGTGATTGTGGTTGTGCTTGTGTAATGGAATTGGGAAGGTGGTGAAGATTCCAATCTTGATCAAAGAGTGCCCCAAAGAAGGAATTTCTCCCTGCATTGGCGAGCGTAGTTGATGTAGTCTCAAACAATTTTCCGCCAACGTTGAACTTGATTCTGTCGTTTGGGATTGAAATTGGGTTTCCATCCATGTCTACCTCACTTTTTTATTTTGTCAAGTACAAAGTTGGACGCTAAACACTGATCACTAATCTAAAGAGAATGATTGTATCTTTTTACAGGAAAATGGAAGTATGAAATTCAGAAAACAAAACTACTGTAGTCTGTAGAATTGATTGAATGTTTTTGAAAATAAGTAAAACTTGAATGTATAAGAAGAGAAATTTAGCAGTTGGAGAACTTTGAAATGTATATTAATTGGGTTCTTTTGACTAGGTCTGCTCTGACTCTGTAAGCTGTAAGTCTGTAAATAATTTTACTGTTTGGTTTTGTCTGACCTCTTACCTTTTTCCACGTTCACACTGAAACCCAAACTCAAAGAAGCCGCCTTTGTGCTTTTTTATATAGTTTGGAGTAATAACTACTTTTCCTTTGTTTTTTTAACTACCTTGGTCCATTAGTTTAATCTGTTTGGAGTTTTGCCTTCTAAGTTCTCCCTATTCATACGTATCAATAACTTATCTGCTACTCTCTTTACAAAACAATATTACTAGTAAGTATTTTGGACTAGGGGAAGTGTGTTTCGCCTTGTTTGGTAAAGAGAGATTTGGGACAAAACTAGATGTTTGAGCTTATATTAGAGAATTTGACAAGTCAATCCTCTAATCGGATTGTTTTGTAAAAAGAGGTTTCAATTAGATTATTGAGTCGAAAAAGCTCTTTTTGAAAAAGTTGGTGTAGGAGCTTTTTGATGTTAGAGGTTCCGGAATGAGTCGAACAATTACATTTATGTCCTAAAGTTGTTAAAAATGACATTAATAAATAATAAAAGGTACAACGATAGATTATTCACTTGTCCTTATTGGTCATTTTACGCAATAATGTAGCAATCAGCTATCAACTACTTACCAAACACTTTTATACAAACAACCAATACTTCATTATGGATCTTACTTCCTACTTCATTCTCATTTTCAATAATACAATTACAAACTAAAAGTAAAAGTGGCACTAAGATTTTATTTTCTTCATGTCAGTGATTATGCTCTTCATACCCTAATAATTTGTGTGGTGGTTAGATACTTCCTTGTTTTTTTTTCTAACCTGTTTTTCTTTTTTGATGAACGTTTTCGAACTTCTAATATAGATAATTACTCATATGTAAGAAAAAATATATTCGTATACAATCTTACTAGATTATGTGTATTTCTTTTGACAGGAATTATGCGTGGTTTCAAAATACAGACTTTTTATAAATTTAACTAATGCATAGTTAGATATATTCATAGTTAAAGTTGTGTATTGGAGACCACACACGCTAACAAAAGAATAAAGAACACATAATAGATATCGATAATGGTAGTGAATTTATGTGTAATTTTGCAAATAAAATTTCACAAAACATTCATGCTTATATATTTTCATCTTATATATGAATTTTAATATCACCTTCTAGTAATGGTACTAAAGTTTGTAAAGATAAGTTACAATAAATAAAATATTCAATATACGGTTGAACTTAGACAAAGAAATGAAATATGCTTATCAAAGTGGTCAATATCATTAGTGAGTAAGAGACAAGAGTAAGCCATAAATAAGTAATTGCAATGAGAAACTGATAACATATGAAGATTTGGCAAAATAAGACATAAAAGATGATAATCTTAAAAGGTAATTGTGGACCTCAATCTCAGCACTTATGGATTAGTGCTTAATTTGTACGTTCGTTCTCCCGACTAATCCTAGATTATTGTGTCTCCAAGTCAAAGTCCAAGCAACCAACGAGTATTTCCTTATATTATTAGGAAATACGAAATTCTAGGGGCCAAGTTTTGTGTTAGTATATGTTATGTTATCTATATTCTATGTGGAGTTGGCCACCTCAAAGTGCAAAAGAGCGTGTCTTATGGGGCGTCTCCTCTAGATAGTAGATACAATTATTATAGAGTATACATATTAATATTCTTCCGGAGAAAACGACACCAACTTCCATCACCATAAATAATAATAATTGGTCAATACTACAATTATTATACTAACTTTCTCGATCAATTTCAACTCGTTTATGCGTGACGGGCTATTTTTTTATTAAAAAAGATAATTGGTTCGAAAACCAACCCATATTAAGCTACGAGTCTGCGGAGTATACCACCTTAGTGGCTGGGTACAAGGTTAAACAACCCAAAAGTAAATATCCCAACATATTATTGAGATGAAAATTCGAATCCTGAACAATGCTCTAGAATTTAGGATAGTACACCACTGAACTACCACCTTTCCCTCTAAATGTGACGGACTATGTTGGTCAACTATTGGGACTAAACAATTTTAAAACAAATTTCATTTCCAACTCTGTAAGACATGTTTCCATATCCTTTTTCTTCGTTTATCAAGTTGAAAATAAATATCAATTTAATGACTTAAAGTATAACAATATTTTATGCCCTCTTTTCTATTTACGTCACTATTTTTCTTTTTGGTATAGTAAGTTACAATCTCTTACAAATTAACACTTTTCTCAAATCAGTTGGTTCAATTTAGGTCAAATCTTTTAAGGGGAGGGGGAAAGAGAGAGGGAATATAGAATCCCCCTCAACAAAAGCTCCTCATAGGGTGTAATTATATGACTTCATGAATCACAAAATTGATAACAAATTCAAAGAATGCGATTCTCTTTCACTAATTATGGGTTAAGAACCACACTCTTATAGCTCCAACCTCTAAATTTTCACTTTTCCCATTACCAGTAAGACAAACTTTAAGATTGAAAAAAAATACACTAATTTAATTCTCTTTCATTGATGATGGTGAGAAATCACCAACGGTGGTTGTGAATTGTGTTGTAGAAGTATTATGCAAAGTGGTAAAGTATGAGTCATCTAATTGTGACTACAGAGATTTTACATTGGATTTGTTGATACCATAAACATGTAGGAAAAGTGTAACACGTCTCTGAATCTGTATTTGTGAACAAACTTAAAAAAGTTGCGTAACAATAAAGGCAAAAAGGGATGCACAAATGATATACATCATTTGGGGTTTTTGTTTTTAAATACTTAGGCAAGAGTCCAACTAAACAGCTAACACCAAATACAAGATATAGCTACCTAATTGCCCTTCATTGAATTTGTAGCAAGGACAAATAGGTATTTTCATACCGTGTTAGCTAGTTATCTAGGGACAAGACAAAGTGTGCCAAGCCTCCAATTACCCATTTTCTAGTTCAATGGCTGGTAAACTACAACTGGTGTTCGACCACTTCAAGTTGCTCCATGACAAAAAGGAATGAAAAGTACATTCTTCTCCCGATCAAACAACTTAAGAAAAGGAATACTATCTAATACCCAGCTTTAAAAAAGCTAGCCTAATATTTCATCATTAGCTGCATTATGTTTCATCATTTACATATATAACTGAAAAACCAGCAATAAAATTCACTATACAAGACATGTTGGGCAAAGGCGCACACCTGACTACTGTGGCCAGATGCCCAAGATGAATGCCAGAAGCCACACAAACTGGAGTATAAATTCTTGTAGCACTACGTCGACGTGTATTTCAGTCGTTCAAGAACCCATTGAAATAAGCAGGGTCAAGACGCAGAGGAAACCCGTGGCTTAGGCTCCTAATCCAGAAAAGTAAATTAGCTCAGTTGCATCTTCTAATAATAGAAGCAACATTTTTTCCGATCTCTTCTTTTGCTTGCTTTGAGACAGGAAATTCTCCAATGTACATGTCAAAAAAGGCCCCTGCACAGATAGACATCGCATAAAAATTCGGAACTTCGTTTTCAAACTCTTCCCACACTTCTTTTTCCAGGCAAGGGACGGGTAAGATTCGAGATAGAGATGGTGACCAAAAAGATGGAATATTGAACCAGTTTTAGTTCATTCAACTCTGTTCATGATCTTGCCCAACTGCCTCATACCACGTTAAAAAGGCACAATACTAATTACGTCCAGAATTACTAGGCAGATTGTCCATATCCCTCATAATTAAGGATATGACACGATTCTGATTAGAACCTTGATAATAGTTGGACAGTTGACACTCTCTCCTCTTTACTCAACCTTGGTAACGGTATTTTGGGAAAATAGTGTCCGACTCTTATTCCTTGATGGAGAGAGTAGTTTTCTAGCTTTTTTTTCCATCCTTTTATGAGAATGTGAGATATGCAGAATCTTGGTTGGAGGACTGAAGGAGGTAACACCCAACATTGGAGCTCACAGGTTACAATGTGATTTGCACTTGACGCCAAGGAAAGGCACTTAAATGAAATAAGAAAGCAGAGATACAAAAGAATCACTTACTACACAATTCCCTGCTATGCACTGCTCCGATTTGGTTACCTCCGACTGCACGACAAGGTTGCCAGTATTAGTTATGAAATAATTCTTAACGTAAGGTAGCTCTAAGCCTTTAATACAGCTACTCACTTTCGGTAATCAGCTGTCCATCAGCAGTTCTTCTGACGTCAATTATTGTACCCTGGGGAACAAAACTGAAAAAAATAAGACGTCTATACTTGAAAAGGATCTAGGGACAGATAATCTGTATCTCTAATGGCTTTCTTACAACAGGCAATGGAATATCTTTTGTGAAATAGGAACCAAATGTTGTGATGCATTTGAAATCAGTTTCTGGATTTGTCTGTTAAACATGGACAGAGGAAAAGCAGAAATTAATCCAAACAGCTAAAACTTTTTAAAGTGATACATCAGAAGATGGACGCCAAACAGGTTATGATTTACTACCCTGGCTAATCTTGCTCGGAGAGACTTCTCAAACGTACTGCAAGAAAAGAGGAAATAGAAGTTAGAAGAGACAAATAAACTGAATCTACAACCCCATCATCCATCAGCATTTGCATTTCAACAGAAAAAAGATCAGCTCCAAGACAAAAATCTTGCTCAGCCAATTTGCATGTGACTGAGTGCAGAAGCTGGATTAAATGTATACTTCATATTAAACTGAATGGGGTAGCAGGAACTTTTCCTTTTCCCTGTCTTGGGTGGGAAATGTTGGCAACTTAGGTTAGAGTATTTGCTTCAAGACTAAATTGATGGCTAGAACAACCGAGCTTAGCTTAATTTCAGATTATGAAGTTTTCTGAAAAGAAAAAGTTACGGAAATTTGACCATGGATGGAGTAAGGGAGCAACAAGTTAACACTGAAGTCTGACATACAAGGCCCTTAAATGATAGAGAGAAGGATGTTTCTCATTGATAAGTTAACCACAAAGACAAAGAAGTCTAACCCTTGGAGAACGCATGATAGAGGCCACGAATCACGATCTTAGAAAAGCATATCTTGATGGACCATTGATGGCTACGAGAACCTCACCATCATTTATTACTAAGGAAGAGACTTAGTGAGAAAAGGACTGTATGACAACTAGATATCCTCGCGTTAGCATGCTACCAAGTGTGTGTCCTGAGTCCATAAAAATCTAGATATGGCAGCCTGGCAAGTCGGCCATTAAAAACTAGGAACACTTCTGTTAAACAATATATACCATTAAAAATCTTCGACATCTTAATACGAAGTCCATATGCAATGTGAGAGACCCATAATATAGGATTCCAACATATATTAACGAATTGTCTCATTCGGTGCTGATAGTCAAACAACTTAAACCACAGTGAATATGTTATATGGTCCTAAAAGATGGCATTCTCTATATACCGTATTGATGAAGTGTATTTGTCATGTGGTCCCTAAAAGATGGCATTCTCTATATACCGTACAGATCCCCCATACAACCCTGGAAGAGAAAAAAAAAGGAGGGAAGCCACAAACAAATTATGAATTTAATACCTTCAATAATATAAAAGAAATTCTAGAAGATAAAATGCAGAAGAATCTTACTCTTTAACTGTATCAATTTTCATACCACTGTAATTAACCACAAGTCTAACCGTCATCCCGATATCTTCCCTGCACCATCCACAAAATAGATGTTATCATTAAAATATAGTTGAACTCCATGAAAGGAAGATAGATCAGTTCTGCGTTCATAAGAGTAGTAAAGACTGAAAGCTATGATTTAGACTACAAATCAAATGGAGTACCAATGTATCCACTAACAATGGAACAGTTAATAAAGTGAGCATAATTTGTTGCCCAGTTCATGAGCAGATACTTGATACACTAGCAATATGAACTTGGTTCAATATATACAAGTAAAAATAAAATGCCAAATGCTTTGGATGATTTACTATATATTTCCTTCTTTTAGGAGGGATCCTTTAAGATCTTTATAATGGTTAATGATATATGTAGCCCTTAGGGCTACATATAAGCATTAAATACATTTCTTTAAATGGAAACTGTTTAAGAATTCAAGACACATTTTCACATCAATTGAGGTAATAAATGCTTGATTCAATATTTTATTTCCATTTTAAGCACCTTATACATAGCCCTAAGGGCTATGTATATCATTTTCCCTTTATAATAATATATTTCTGTTACATTTGCATGTTTCATTTAGCTCTGAGAGACTCAGAGTGTGGTTTCACTGTTTTAAAAGGGAAGGTTTACTTTATTACTCTTGTAGACCAATGGAAGTTGCTTTGCCCAGTTTTTAAGCTTGTTTTGTTTCTGATCTAGAATTAAGTCAAATAAAAATTGAAGTACGAAGGCGGTATACTCCTAAAAATTACACACGAGTAAGCAGGTATAGTATAAATAAAGGTGGTTATTCGGATTTTGACAACTAAGGGTGCATTCTCTTCAGCGTAATAAAATGTGTAAAGGGGCTGACAAGGTCTAATCAGGGATGATCAGGTGTAAACATAAGGTGAAATCAGCCATGAGATCTAATAGGTTCAGTTCAAATCCTCATATGCTTTAGAAACAAAAAAATGTGTGCTTGGATGACGATATGCTCTAGCAAAACAAAATTCATACCTAAGAAGATCCTCATAGAAATCATGGCGTTCTTTGAGATCCACGGCTGGAACAGAACCATATTTGGAACCCAATTTCTGACAGACAGAATAAGGATGGACATCTAAAAGAGAGAGATAGTTATAAAGCTTGTCATAGTAGACAAAATTATACGAGATCCATAATTATATTCAAATGTGAGAAAACTTACAAAAGCCGTAGGCATAGACCTTCAAGGATTTAATTCGAACAATAGTCAGAACCCTAGATCCGGTTCCAACAAGTACCTACAGGATAAACAGGAAAATGATTTGATGCTCCAAAGCATTTAAAATTCTCCATCTTATGACTCCTACACCAAGTCATATATCATATACTTCTAAAATCTAAGACGAAACAGCAAAAGGGCACAAGAAAATATGGCAAGTCAGATTGTTGAAACAGCCTCTCTTCTTGTTTATTCTGGACTCTGGATAGGTGTCAGGTTGTAAACAGTTATATTTCCCAAGACCTCCTATGGATCTACTAAATAGTCATTTTTGCTGTTGCACCCAAGAGTCGAGACAAGAAAAACACATTTCATGCATAGCTGGACATGATCATGCCCAAGGAAGAATTGAAAAGGGCCAACTTTTGAAAGAGAGTAGTGTGCAAGGAATACCGGGAGACACAAATTAATTACACATCAGTAACCAATCGGTCAGAGCAGTTTAACAGCCCTAGTTTTGGAAGAGAATAGTGTGCAAGGAGCCAAGGAATACCGGGAGACAAATTAATTACATATAAGTGACCAATCGGTCAGAGAAGTTTAACAGCGTTATTCTATTTTCTATATGGGCACATCATGGCATGGGTATTACTATTATGTATATATTTGTGCCAAAATAAGGGGGTGGGTCACTTGAGAATTGTTAGTAGTATTGACAAAGCTTATATAAATGATCTTATGTTCCACCATTTTCCTGATATGATGGTGCATTATTTACATGAAGGGATTTCAGATCACTCTCCTCTGGTGGTCTCCTTGTCTACTCAACATAATGAGGGTGGTAGACCTTTTAAATTTGTTAACATCTTAACAGAAGATCCTTGTTTTTCGGAGGTTGTGGCTGAGGCCTGGCATTCTACTAGTGCTCAGTATAAGCTTAAAAGTGTTTGGCTTAAACTTCAAGCTGTGAAAAGAGCTGTGAAACTGTTACATAAAAATCAATACTCAAATACTCATCTGAAAACCGCTTAGTACAGATCTAAACTTGTTGATATCCAAACTGATGCTGATATGGTTAGTAATGAGGAGTTGCAATATGCTGAGAAAGAGTGCCTTGATCAGTTAAGACTCTGGTCAAAAGTGGAGGAGAGTATTTTAAGACAGAAGGTAGAATGAATTGGCTGGCTCATGGTGATGCCAATTCTAGACTTTTCTTTACAGCTATGATTCTATGAAGGTTAGGAGGGCTAGGAATTCTAACACTAGGTTACAGGATAATAATGGTTAATTGTTAACAACTAAAGCTGATATCTAACCAGATATAATGGATTTCTATAAAAGTTTGATGGGCACTAGTGCAAGTTCGCTTCCAGCTATAGACTGCTATGAATTAACATAGCTTGGACACATTAATGGCAGAAATTAAGGAAGAAAATGAGTATTTGATTGAGAAACTGAAATTACAGCAATATAAAATGATAGTACAAGCTTTCGAGAGGCTTGTTCTCTCCCATTGAACTTTAAAAGCTCACCCAGTTTTTCCTTAACAATTTTCAACATACTTTTCTCCCTCTAATTATCTCTATATATAGTGTAATTACCTTAGCACAACTATCTAGCTTATTCCCCAAGCTAATAATTATGATAATACCTAAATTACCCTTCCCCTAAAATACCAGTTCATAGCATAGACTTGAACACAATCAGGAACAATCTTGAGTAATGAAGCTTGTGTTGCTTTGAGTCAACCAGTGACTCATGGGGAGATTGATAGAGCTTTATATTCAATTGATGATAATAAAGCTCCTGGGTTAGATGGATTTAATGTTGTTTTCTTCAAGAAGTGCTGAAGTATTATCAAGGTTGATGTTTAAGAGGGAATTCTGGAGTTTTTTCAAACAGGTTTTATTCATCATCCTATAAACATTACTGCAATCACTTGGGTTCCTAAAGTGACTCAAGCCACTCATGCTAAGGATTTCAGCCTGCTGCTCAGTTTTCTATAAGATAATTTCTAAAATTATCACTCACAGAAATCATCATATGATCAGTGAAGTTGTAAGCCCGGCTGAAGCTGGTGTCATCCCCGACAGGTTTATTGATGATAATATTTTGTTAGCTACAGAGCTGATCAAAGGCTATTCCAGTGCTCATGTTTCACCTAGGTGTGTCATTAAGGTGGAGTGGTGGACATTAAAAAAGCCTATGACTCTGCAGAGTGGTGTTTTTTGGAGTCAGTGTTATTGGAGCTTGGTTTCCCTGAAGTTTGTGTTAGATGGATCATGGCTTGTGTTAGAGGAGTGTCTTATTTTATACTTCTCCTTTTCAGGCTAAGAAAGGGTTAAGGCAAGGAGAGGCCTCTCTCCTTTCCTGTTTGCTTTAAGCATGGAATATTTGAGCAGATGCCTTGGTGAATCGAAGCTTAACCCTGATTTCAATTTTCATCCTATATGTGAAAGGATTCATCTCACTCATTAAATGTTTGCAGATGAGTTATTACTATTTGCTAGAGCTGACCTTAGTTCTGTTACTAAGATTATGGCAGCATTTCAAAAATTCTCTTCTCCTTCAGGCTTATAAGCAAGTGTTGATAATAGTATGTATATTGCTAGGTACTTGGTTCTGTTGCTGTAAATTTTGCTGATGCTAACTTACCTCAGGAGAGTTACCATTTAAGTACTTGGGAGTGCCTTTATCTTCCAAGAAACTTAATTTCTCTCAATGTAAGGAGCTTGTGGATAAGATTACCAAAAGAGCTCAGGGTGGATGGCTAAAAATATTTCTTATGCTGGAAGATTAGAACTGATTAGAAGCATCTTGAGTAGTATGCAGAACAATTGGGCTCAGATCTTCCCTTGGTCAAAATAAATCATCAAAGTTGTTGAGGAGGACTCCAGATTTCTATTGGACTGGGAAGACTCCAGATTCTAAGAACGCGTCAATAGCTTGGACTGCCTTCTACAACCCTAAAGTGGCTGGAGGTTGGGGTTTATTTAACATGCAAGTTTGGAATAAGGCTGCTATACTTAAGCTCTTATGGGATGTTACCTTCAAAAATAATAAGCTTTGGGTTAAGTGGATCCATGCTTATTACTTGAGGAAGCATACCATCTATAATGTTACTATTAGTAGTAACATATCCTGGTAGCTGAGGAAAATAGTGAAAAGTAGAGAGCTGCTGCATGAAATTGGTAACTGGGATGATATGGTTACTCATGGTAAATTTAGTATAAAAGGGCCTATTCTTTAATGCTGAGGAATTTCCAGAAGGTGCAGTGGAGAAGGTTGGTTAGTTGGTTTGTAATAACAAAGCCAGCCCTAGGAGTAAGTTTGTGCTTTGGATGGCAATTCAAAACAGGTTAGCCACTGTTGACAGAATCTAGTAAATGAAATGTGAATTGCAGCTTATCTTGTGCTCTTTGTCAGCAAGACAATGAAAGTATTCAGCATCTTTTCTTCCAATGCCCTTATTGTGGTGGGTGTGGGAAAGTATTAATGGTAAGTTAAAGCTTACTTATCAGAGGAAAGATTTCTTTGAAGAGTGTAGGACTGCTTGCATTAAGGCTCATGGGAAAAGCAAGGTAACTAGATTGTATGTGATGCTTTTTACTTAAGTTGTCCATGCTCTGTGGATTCAGAGGAACAATAAGGTCTTCAATGATAATTGTATCTATCTGCAGAACTAATATGAAATGAAATAAACTGAACTGATGTGAAATGAATGAAAACTGTAAGAGGAAACTAACTGAAATGAATGTGTCTGAACTGAACTTAATTGAATTTTTATTAATTCAGTCCAAAAGAACAGAGCCTTAGTAAAGGGAGATCATTTTCAGGGTTGGTGAGTCTGTGTTTGGTTGCTGTTGATTTAGCTTCAGTGTTTGCCTTTGTGTAGGTGTTTTTGCTTTGCCTCTGTGTAGGCTGCTTTGAGCTTGTTTTCTGTCCTTGTGTACACTATTTTTTTTGGTTATCAATAACAACTTTCAATTGCCAAAAGAGAAAAAACTTCCTTAAGATACTATCAAAGCAATGTGTTCTCGCTTCTCAGTGCATTGCATGTGCTTGTTCACTTTGCCACCACACCGTGTTGTCGGCCCAAATGTCTCATCTACGGAATAACACACCTCTTCCTAGTACATTGACATATTTGCATCTCCCCCGCTCCCACACCCTGTCTGCTTATGATCCTTACTAGAAAACAAAAACTCACTTCCCCCTTCACGAAGTCATGATCAAACTTGAAAACCTCAACCGCATATTCCACAAGTTTGAGAACATCAAACTGTGAAAACACAAAACACACAAACCTTTTATGGAAAACTGACAAAGTCGTTAAAAATCTCAGTCAACCCAAAATGAGAAACCAAGGATCTTTTATCGTACTTAGAGCTTTGAGTACATATAAAAGAAAATGGTTGTGTTATGGAGGCATCAGTGTCCTTGAAGCTTTAAGCAATACAAATGACAAACATTGTTTACTATTTTTCATATATTTTATTAAAATAGGTACGGATGAGATGACAACAATACTATGGATAGGCCTACTGGATGATGTGGATGCATCATAATATCTTGAGGCCCTGTTATACTTGAAAGAACGAGTAACTTCCTGTATTAGCCAATAGCTGATAGGCCCTCTAAACTGAAAGACATGATACAGACCTAAAGCTACTCAGATACTTTTCCTTTTCTGGGAGGAGGGAGGTATCACATGGGTTCTTTAGAGAAATTTACCAAAGAAATGTAAACTAGAAGCATATCAAAACTCTATAAACTATAAACCATGCTTTTATCACTGATCAAGTCGCATTTGCTTCAGGCCCTCAGCCCTTGAGAGAATAGAATCAGTTCACATATTCATATGAAAGGTATTCAGTTCTGCTTCCTAAAGTGCAAAAACTTCCGCTCATAACAAGTTGTTGAGTTAGAATAGGTTACTCAAACAAATATCTCCAAATCTGTAGGCCTAATTTCAGTTCACATATTCATATGAAAAGTATTCAAGTTCTGCAATTTCCTGAAGTGCAAAAAACTTCCGCTCACAACAAGTTGTTAAGTTAAACTAGGTTAATTAAGCAAATCTCTCCAAATCTGTAGGCCTAATTTGAGTCCATAAATCAAATTAAGCAAGTTAATCTGATAAGGAACGTGCACATCTCTTAACTAGAGTTAGGTATGTGAAAGATTTTAAGTGGTTTTAAGGATGAATATCGATGGGTAGTCTCAACAAGCAGTATTTTTCTGAGTTATATTTTAATGGCAACAACAATGGAACCCGGGTTAACAACCTTTTGAATTATTATCAAAAATTCTCTTACTCAAAGATTTAACCGGAAAAGCTTAAGAGAATTACAATATCATAAACGTCCAACTATAATTGTTGCCACATGACTTACATTTATAGACAAAATAATCCAAAACTCCTTAATCTCCCACATATTTTTAGGTCCATACAGCCAAACAAACTTAACTATTTGGACTTATAATCTTTTAGAGATCAAGCTCCATAGTCCCTACCATAATCAAAATAGACTAGATACTGCTACTTTTATCGCAAGTAATCAAGGTTAAATCTGTCCGGATTCTCAAAAAAAGTTTCCTAAAAGAATCAAAACTACCTTTTTATTCCCAGAGAAACGTATGATCATGAAAACCTAAGCTCCTAGTTCATAGATAACTAAAACTCTAGAATGTTCTAATGAAAAAAAAAAAACCTTGGTAAAACCCGAAACTAATGACTGAAAACGAAGACCAAGTAGGTATCATGTCCCATGAACTTTGGGCTCACATTTTATCTTAAACGAAAGAGAGATTAAATCAATTAAAATCCAAAACAACCACAACTTCCATCAAAACATGTTAGCCCTTTAAAAACCATAAACCATATTCTACAATTCTTGCTAGCTACTTATCGTGAAGCTAATGTGTTAATAAGCAAACTACATCCTATCAATTAAGTTTCACTGGCTAACTTACCATCATCTTGCAAAGAACATGTTCCAAGTGATTAAAAATCAGACTTCTAGCTTGGTATAAACTGGGATAGATATTAAGAACATGCGGCTTATTTTAATTCCTCTCACAAAAACCAATTTTAAGGCAAATGCATGCTGACTTCATTAGCCAGTAAGCCAGCCTTGATAATTCAGCCCATGAAAATTCAGATCCGTGAAACATACTTCTACAGATCCTACCATCCAACCACCCTCACATCCCAATAACAATAATTCAATCAAAGATACGTCAATGAGGAAAATTTTAAAAAAAAAATCCAAAACAGCTACCTAATATCAAGTTTTTGGTTTGGGTAGCCCTGACAACTAACAACTGGACATTGATAAATCTGTCACAGGGGCCCAGTCTCTATATGATCTCTGTTTCCTATTTTCCTCAGCTAAGAGATAATTTTTCCCCCTAGGCTATTCGAACTTCAAGTAACTCCTTTCTCCTTCCTTTTCTCGTTCATTTTGGCTCAAGTAGGAATTTTGTCCCACATCAAAATTAAGGGTCACATGCTCTCTGTCATCATTAGCCCCTACTTGTAGATCTGGCTCTCTCAACCTCTCTCTCCTACGCATCACATACCCCTCTCTTTCACTCCCTTTCTGAAACTTTCTACATGGTATTGTGGGACATTGTTCTTGAGTTAGTAAAGTACATAGTTTTCAAATAAACGATTACCTCTTATAAAAAGATTTTAAAAAAAAAACTATCCTCTAAATATAGACTATGTTCATTGAAAAAAGAGGAATCAATATTGAACTGAAAATTTAAAAGAAAAGGTTTTTTTAATGAGAATAAGAGGAATTTACATTGAACTCAAAATTTAGTCCAGGCGGAGGTGAAGCAATGAATAATGGAACATCATAAACAAGTATTTATAGGCTTAGTTAGAGAGTCATGTAATGAGTGCTCAAAGAAGAATGTAATGTTGAGCATATCTCAAAATAGGCTTAAATCCTACAAACATTCATAAACAGATTATAGTTGGAAAATTCCTCACAAAGACTTCTGTCAGTCCGTCACAGAACTAGTTTGTTCTATGAAATGAAAATTTCTCTTAAACACTAATGTAGCCTTAAAATTCGTCAAAATAAGGGCAATCATTTGGACGCTTTATGTCCATTAACTGACCTGAAAGGCAAACTTGCATGCCCAAGTCAAGCTCATGTGCTCAGTAATATGATCAACACGGATTGCAACAATAAAGGATAACACCAGACATAGGAAACTGTAACAGGCAAGTAGAAGTTAAGTCCAATCTTCCAAGTGCAATGGGAGAGCTATATTATAGAAGTTCATGCTTTCGGTCATCTTTTTCAAAATGAGCAACAAAACATATATCCAAAAAGTCACAAGTTAACAACAGATTATGAACAAAATTCAATAGGAATAAAACTATAACTGCACATAATAAGCAAAAACTATAAGCATGCCATCACTAGAAGTAGAGCTACCTCTGATGACAAATTGGATTGGTTGTCCTTGGCTAGTATGCTGTTTAAAACACCAGGAAATACAATGCCCGTTTTGGGTTCCACTGCATGTCTTTCCCAATTAAACTCTGGAAATGCATGACCGACACAATCTCGATGCTGAACATTGCAAGGGCTTTTATCCAGGGATCCCAACATTGGTATATTAGCATCCTCAGGTGGGATAGCTAACAAGCTTGTAGTTCTGAAAATAGGAGGCTAGTTGGTTAACAAGTAAAAATTGGCAAACTTGAAATCGAATTAACAGTGCATAACTGGAATCAGAGATAAATAGGGAACCGCTTACAAGTGATCAAGCGGTGGTATGAGGGCAGCAGCCAGTGAAAGCACAGGAACTGGTTGAACATTGTCAGCTACTCTAAAAAAATGTTTGAGAGAGAATGTTGAAAACTTATGACCAAAGAGTCTAGCGAAAGATTCTTGTGGGAATGTGAAGCAGGATGGAGTAATGTGTTTGAGTTTAGTAGAGGGGGTAATGTATTTGAGTTGTCCAATGGAGCTACTAGAAATGTGAGTGTCATGAACTTTAGTTTTAATCTGGGAAGCACCGGAAAACCAAAAAACAAAGGCTCCAGCAAGCTTAGAAAAGCAGCTAAACGCTCTTTGCAGTGCGACGCCTCCAGGAGCTAAGAGGTATTTAGAGTGATGGAGGGAGTTGTCGACAATCGAAAGGAAGGGATCAGTGAGCAGCAAATAATAAGGATCACTACCCCCATTAACATCCATCAAGAGTTTAATCAATTAATTGTTATTACTATATCAGTTTTGGTTACTGCCAAAAGGAAAAGGTTCCCTCCAATCTCAGCCTGGCAAATATTGCAGGAAAAAAGAATCGATTAATAGCCCGTTTGAATGTTTGATTGAGAGCGATGTCGTCTACATCATAAAATCATACTATGAATCAAACAATTTACAGCATTTGCGTCAATAAAAGAATGAATATGTGATATGCAAGTATCATAGCATCGATCATAACAATGATAATTAGTTCATTACGGAAAAACAAAACTCA
Source organism: Beta vulgaris subsp. vulgaris (assembly GCF_026745355.1). Classification (NCBI taxonomy): domain Eukaryota; kingdom Viridiplantae; phylum Streptophyta; class Magnoliopsida; order Caryophyllales; family Amaranthaceae; genus Beta; species Beta vulgaris. Next base: position 236,637 of record NC_079203.1, read on the forward strand.
ACGACTCCATTGTTGACAGAAACAGATTATCATCAGTAGTACGCATAAACTGTAAAAAAGAAATTGAAGAATCACAAAACAAATAGGATACGGAAGGAACAAGAGTAGAAAGAATACCTGTTACGAAAGAGTTGGAAGGGAAGTTTCTGGGCGTCCAGAGACCAGATTATTCGACCAAATACATTATGAATGGAATTTCTTGCAAGTTTCACTTTCTTTTCTTCGTCTTCCCAACTCGATTTGGCGCTTTTTGCCACTACAAACGACCTATTTCACCCACCCGGAGCCCCACCTTGATTTTGGTATCTCTTTTGTCTTTTCAATCTCAACCTTTATGCTTTTTAATAGCAAAAACCCATCACTATCATAGTATCATAGAAGTGATCATGGGTCGAGTCGAGTTTTGGTCAAAAGATAGCTGGCTTGTTTTGGGTCAAATCCTTAAGTCAAGATTCACGTACCAAATCTCACTTGAAGTGCTCATAGAAAAAAGTATTTTTAGGCATCCTACAATATAGGTGAGTTTTTTTAGGATTTTTCAAGTGTTGTAGGCTATTTATTTATTTCATGACCCCTTCTTTAAGTGTTTACTTTTTTTTTCTAGCAAAACTCTGAATGGTTTTCAACGATGAGGATATATGATTTAAAATTTGAAATATTTAGAGATGCTTAAAGGTCGAAACGGGCTAGCCTGGACAGGTTTGTGAAAGGTATAAGGTGGACTGGGCCTTTTGACTTGTCTCCAAGTCAACCGAACCCAACAAATAATTGTGCGTTTCTTATTCAAAGTTTTCTTGTGCAAGTTTGCTTGAGCACCCCCAAAATCACCCAACCGACCTAATTTATCGGTGGCAATCACCCTACTGAAATTGAACCATACACCTACGCCGACACCTACACCTACACCTACTTACCCGCCTCAACCACCTTTTTCAATTGTTTAGACAACCTATCTCAATCTAGCTCTTGGATTCAAGAGACTCTTTAAAAGTTGTACATTTACTCCTCCCCCACATCTATACCTCTATACTAATATATTAAAAGGTGTTCCTCGATTTTGAGTGTTTTCTGCCATGTAATCCACATACAAAAAAAATAGAAAATGTATTAGGCAAGATTCAATCCCGGGATCACAAGCATATATACTAATATACTAATAACCACTAAACCAATTGATATTTGATGTCATTAATTCAAAGTAGAATATTAATAAATGAAAGCTCATATATGTAGTTGTGATGGTAGCTGTTAGTGGTTGATGTGTAGCTTTTAGCTGTTAGATGTCAAAGTGGTGGTATAACATGTTGATGTTCGGTAAAACAAGTTGTCAAAATGGCTATTTACACATAACTAGTCAAAAACTCAAATAAAACTTTAATATAAATTCATAGACCACTAAACAATAAACACTACTCCAAAAGCTACAAATTATACCTTTTGACAAACACTATCAAAACACTATTTTTACCACTAAAAGCTACTCATACCACTACTTAACCAAACACTCCTATTTTTCTTAATTAGTATCTTGACCGAGTCCAAACACTAATTAGAAAATATAATAGTGTTGCCAAGATAATGGTGTAAGTATCTTTAGCGGTACAAGTAGTGTTTATCAAAAGCTACAATTTGTAGCTTTTGGTGTAGCGTTTAGTGGTAATATAATTATATGTTACAATTTTGTTTCAGTTTTTAACTAGTTATTCTTAAACCGCTACTGTGACAGCTTCTTTTACCGAACATCAATATTTTATACTGCTACTTGGACAACTAATAGCTACATACCAACCACTAGCTGCTACCAGCACAACTAACAAATACACATCAACCACTAACAGTTACCAGCACAGCTAACAGCTCACGCAAATAAATACATGCACCCAAGTGCACGTAGACTATGGTGCACCCTTTTCTAAACTACGTCGTTTTATCATTTTTAGAGTCTATAATTTTAAAAAATTATTGTTATTTGCTTCCTTAAATTTTGCAACCAAAGATTCTTTTATCAAATTCAAATTTAAAAGGTATATATTCTTTTAACTTAAGTGTAGATGTTCATTTACTATATGTTCTTTTCATTATAACCTTTGTTCTTTTAAAAATATAAATTTACACGTTCTTTAATTTTAAGTCGTGTGTTCTTTTTTAAAATAGAAAAGTTGTTAAAAAAAGTTTGTCTTCTTTTATATAAATGGTATTGTACATCCTAGTGTATAATCCACGCTTTGCTAACAGCTACTCTAATAGCTAAAGCCTAAAAGCTACCACACAGCTACCGTTGTCGAACAAGTCCCAACTCCCAAGCCGAGGAGCCCTAATTTAACTTTAACGGTTGCTTCCCGTTAAGGGAGTGATGTGGCGCATAACTGTTGGCAATTACAACCCTTCTTCCTAAATAAGAAAAAAAAAACAAAAAAACTTGCTCATAACCACTAACCAGTATCGAAAAGATTAAACAGGAAAGAAAAGAAAAAGATATCGAGTCTGACGACGAGTTCGAATCGACATAGGAGAGAGAAGCAACTGACAAGAGTTCATTTTTGATTGTGGAGTAACTATTCGTGAAGTGGCTTAGTGTGGTTCTTCCGTTCATCCAGGTTTCTCTCCCATTTCTTTCTATTTTAAACGATGTTTGTGTAATTTCGATTTAAGTTCACCATCCACCAACCACGAGGTTCCAGATTTCTTGTAATTTCGATTTAATTTTTTTCGTTTTTTAGTTCAAGAACTCGTCTTTTTTAATTTCATTTCTTGTTTATGCCAGTGTTCATGTTTTGTATTTGTTTAGAAAGAAAAGAGATTTTGATTGGTGAAAATCGAACTGAAATGGCGCACTCAACTTCAGAAAATTTAGATTCCTCACCATCTTCAATATATGGTAACCCATAAAATAATTTTCAGGCTATCCCTCTCTTCCTCTTTTTTTTGTAAAAAGCGAAATTTGACTAATTGAAGCAGATTCAAAATTGGTTTCTTTTTTGCTTTTTTTTTTTGTATTTCTGGTGCATTTTCTGCTGGAAATTACTGGATATGCCGCAAATGGTGTTGGAGAAGGCGCGCATTGGAAGAAATGAACAGTTTATATTTGAAGAACAATAACTAGAAATTAACAAATGAAAGTATAATCAATTCTTAAAAAAAAGGAGCAAAATTGGAAGTGCATAAAGATGATAAAAATTACCAGGGTTTGGTTGAGAGTTTGAGTGAGAAAGTAATGGTGATTGAGAGTTTTGAGTTTGACTAGAAAAGTAGCAGAGACTCTTTGTTAAGGAGGAAGAAGGAGAGCGAGGCAGATGGTGGCAGGGGAAGGGGAGTAAGGGGAGGGGAGGCAGGAGAGAGAAAAGGAGGAATAAAGTAATCTGGTTAAAAAAATGGAGGCAAAAATTGGTGGTTTCAGGGACGGGGATGGGTGGTGGGACACTAGAGGAGGTATTGAGGGCGGGGAGGGGGTGGCAGGGCAGAGGATGAGGTTTCAAGGTGCGGGAGGGAGTGGCGGGGTAGTGGAGGAGTTTCAATGGCGGGGGAGGGGGTGGCAGTGCAGGGGAGAGCGTGGCAGAGGTGGCAAGGGTGGTGGTTTCAAAAGGTTTACTTATTGTAGCAGGTTAAGTGACCTGCTAGGACCATTAATGTAAAGCACCCCCAAAGTTGGGACTGGTGTGAAATGATCGAAAGTTGGGATCTTTTATGGAAGGGTGGTCAAGGGCGGCCATAGTTGGGACCACCCTTGTCAATTTTTCGTAATTTGTATCAGTTCGAGTTGTTTGAATACTTAAAAATTCATACATAATTTACAGACTTTTTGGAAGTGTGTTAGGGCCTTAAGGATGATGTGGTTTTATTTTCAGAAAAATAAAATAAATGAATAAAGTAACATGTAACATTGGACTAATTTTGGAAGACTATAGTTTAATTATCTTGAGAAGAAGAAAGACGAATGATCTAAGAAGCTATACTAATGATCTGTTTATCACACACGTTTTGGGATTTCCTGGAGAAGCTTGTGGCCAAATTAAACTGTCCTTTCCAACGAGACTGTAAACTCAGTCTTCCCAATTTTTTGAAGGTTTATTTACTTTTTAGGAGTAACTGTATCCTTTAATTAAGATTGATTGGAAACTTTTTACATCTTCCATTAATCTGAGCGACTGAGCGACAATTCAGAATTGGAGAAACCCAGAAAAGAGTCTTGCTATGAGTGGATGTGTTTCTGCTCTTTCTTCTTTGTTTCAGTTTTTTCTTCTCTTTTCTTTTTGTATATTGAAAACTCTCAGATTTTATGTTGGTTTAAGATACATTAACAGCATTTCTAGCAATGTCTGATTGTCTATGTAGTAATTCTTATTAGTGATTGACCCATATTGGGCTTCACGACTCATGTACTAATGCATAATCATCATTTGCGAATCTCTGAGTTCTTGTGTAATTTTCATTTAAAGATTTGGTAAGATTTTTGCTCGTACTCGACATTATTTGTTTTTAATATCTTATATTCTGAGCCTTGGTTTTGTGTGGAATGGTATGGGTTATTTCAGAGTTAGCCAACAAAAACTTGTGTTATTTCAAAGTTCAAACTATATTGAATCTCTTTTCGGGGGTGATTTAAATTTTGGGGGTTTATTTGGTGTGGTTTTAAATTCCTTGTGGATTTCTATACCATGATTTTATTTTCTGTTTTAGCTCCTAGCGTAATTCAGCACTAATATCTCATGAGCTTAGCATCGATGTCCAACATTTTCAATAGAGAAGAAGTATGCACTATCAGAGAAGGTTACATGGGTAGGGAGAGAGATTAAGAAAGAGGAAGGCAACTTTTTCGACGTAATATTTGATCAGAACATGAAGTGCAACTAAAAGTTTTAGGGCTTCAATCCAGTGTTGCTATCCTGGAGACTTTTCTTTTTGTCTTGCGAAATTTCAGTCATGCAAGATTAGGTGATGGCTAACCTCTCAATTTGTATCTCGTGTGGCCATATTGCAGTGTCTTGTATGTACAGAAAATCTTTGCCGAGGCTTCTCGATTGCAGAATTAGAATTTAGGAATGTGGTTTTTTTTGTGTCTGGATTCTACAGCCAATAATCAACAACTCGTTGATCTGTAATTAATGTGATTCCATATCAGATGCTGTCTGTTGGTCTTTACTGTCCCTAGTTTTTCTACTCCCTTCTTTAAATCATCATTGTACCTTATCTAAGTGACTACTTTTATTTTAGTGTGTTTTCTTCTTTTGGGTCTTCAGGGAGGGTGTTGATGATCTAAAGTGGATGTGACTGTGTTCTCTGCCACAGCTGCTACTATCACTAAGATTTGGTTGATTCTAGAATTGCATCGATTATCAAACTTTTTGTAGTGTTGTGTGCACAATATGCTGCTTGCATTAGGGTTATGATTTGAACAAGTATTGCTGTAGTTGAGGTTAATGATAACTTTCAGGTTATGCAGGAAATGGATGTAATTCCAATTGAATCGAAAAAGGACACGTCTTCTGCTCCTGCTTCACAAGCTCCGTCTGAAGAACATGGTAAGACGGACTTAGACCACATGACTACTGCATTAGGTCTGTCTCTTTTTTACGGGGGTGTTCTTAAAGAGCCTGTGTCATTTTGCTAGAAATCAAAGCCCGGGTGGATTCTGTGTGGCAGCAGATGAATAAAGGAGTATCTACCAAGACACTCAACTCCATTGTAAACAAATGCAGTTCAACTGCAAATAAATCCCCGCAGACAGACAAAATTTCCAATGTATGACTGGAAGTGCTGCTCTTGAAGCATTTGGGGAGTAACGATGCTTGACTACTAATCACGTTATTTCTCTTTGCAGAATTGGATGTCATTCTTGGGCTTGGGATCAAAGAAAACAGAAGCCAATGGGGCATCCTTGGAAGGGAAGAGCACCATTACTGCACAAAACGGAACCAGTGATGAGGCAAAGAAGCTTGCTGCTGCTGCTCTTGCAGCAGCCAGAGATGCTGCCTCTGCGTTAAACAGGGGAAAGATTGAGGTTATTAATAATCACATGTACTATGTGTGTCATCATTTTTACTATTACAGTATAGTTGAATGGTAATGTGGTAATCTGGATTACAAAGTTTGGAATCAAGCTTTGAACTGCTTTATTTTTCGAAATCTGTGTGAAAAAGAGTTATTTTGAAGATAAGGATTCTTGAGTTGAGTTGTGAAGTTGTTAAGTTGTTCTTCTGCTACAGGTTACGGAGGTTCGTGACTTTGCTGGTGAAGAGATTGAAGTGAAGAAGCTGGTTGACCCTAGCTCAAAAGAGGCAGCTGAAAAGGCCAAGTCACATGCAGCACCATCATCTGCAGTGGATGCTGTTCTTGAACAAATTAAGAAGAAACCAAAGCTCAGTCTTCTTGACAAGACCAAAAAGGACTGGGGAGAATTTAAAGAAGAAAATAAAGACTATGAGGAGGAACTAGATATTTACAAGAAGAGTTCAAATCAATATTTAGACAAGGTCTCCTTCCTGAAAAGGACAGACTATCGGGAATTTGAGAGAGAGAGAGATGCAAGACTTGCACAGCAGGCAAGGCGGAGGTCAGATATGCGAGAGGATCCCTAATCGCTGATTTATACATCCACATAACAATTTTCTTCTTGCTATTTTTAAGGCAATACTTGTGTTATTGGAGAGGTTACATGATCTTTTTATTACGCTATGGATCAATTTTAGCTGTAGGAGAGTGCAAATGCAGTGAGGCTGTAATCAAACTTGAATGAGATTTGTGGAGTCGTTTGTGAATTGTGATTGTTGTACCAAGCAAATGAAATGCGCCCCAAATTTTGATTATAATACTAAATTATGTGTCATTGTTTATCATGTGTACATAATTACATATTGCTTAATGGTGTTTTTGGAATTGGATGTCAATGGTTGGTGGAACATGACAAGGATAGGGAAGGGAATGATTGGGTTGTGTTTTCCCTCCAAATTGTTTCTAACTTGGGGAGGATGTGGTTCCATTTCCCATTTTGCATCCTTATCTAATAATAGATTGTTCATTGTCTTGATTTCTATTCAAAATCTCTCATACAAAGACATTGTAAACTACAATATCATACAAAGACATTGTAAACGACGATAGAAATGTAATTGGATTTATCTCGAATTATTTTAAAATTAAAAAGGAGCATCAATTTAGGTTTCAAGATATTAGATTGATTCTCTATTAACAGGAAAAAGGGTTTTCTATATTGTATTTTTTAATGTGAAAAATAGAAGAGATTTTGATAATGAACATAAATAAAAGATAAGTCATTGAGGGACCCATATATAGATAATTTGAATATAACTAATAATTTATAAACTTTGTTGTATTTTTATAATTGGAAAAACTCTTTAGTACAATAATGCATATCAGTGCAATATTTTACTTTTTTTTTTTTCAAGATGGCTAAAGAAATCCGTAAAGTAATTGAAAATTAGATCTATCTCTATTATACTCCTATAAGGGAAGTGGGAGGAAGATGTGTCCCTGTTTAAAAATGCTAAATTACCCTTAATAATCTAATGGAATAAAAAAAAATTACAAAGAAAACAATTTAAGAATCCTTTTTCATTTCAACTTTGCATTTTAGACACTATTTTAATATGGAAAAAGCTATATTCAGCCCTAAGGGCTGTATATAAGAAGGTAAAAATGGAAATAAGTTGCATTAATTGATCATTTATTACCTCGATTGATGCAAAATTTTTCCATAAATTCACAACTTATTTTCATTTTAAGTAGTGTATTTATCTCTTATATGCAACTCCAAGGGCTGCATATAGCATAACCCTTTTAATATTAACACACGCTTCGCATCCATATAGGCTAGTACTAATATATTAAAAAGCGTTAGTAAACGAAGAGGGGTACCACGTGACGCTCTCCCTACCGCATTTTACTTCATTTAGTTCTATCATATAAAAGTTAAATTTAATAAATGAAAAGTTTCCTTACTCGGCACATCGTCCAGGCCTAATAGTTCAGGCCTAATAACCATTTATAATGTGATAGAGAGTGTGTTGATAAATTAAAAAAACCTTGCTCGTGTTCCTCCTCCTCGCGGTGATAGAAGTTTAGGCTGAATTTGGGTTTGGGGAGGGGAAGAAAAGAAAGGAGTGATTTCTAATTTCTAATTTCTAATTTCTAATTTCTAATTTCTAATTTCTAATTTTTGGGGATTTTGTTAATTGGTAAGTGGTAGTTCCAATAACACCACACTACAGAGTACAGAGTACAGACTAGAGACTATTCACTAGTGTGTGTGTGTTGAGTGTTGAGTCTCTAAAGTGTTTGTTGAAATCTGAATAAAGGTTAAGGTTGTGATTGGTGTTGGTGTCGGTGGTTTGGAAGTGGTGCGAATGAAGGGAGGAGCAGGTGGTGGTGGTGTTGGTGGTGGTGGTGTTGGTGCGAATGCAGCAGTTTCTACAAAGCGACGATGGCGAGGCTTCGTAATTGCAGTTTTAGGACTGGTCATTCTCTCTATGCTTGTCCCTCTCGTCTTCCTCCTCGGCTTTCACAACGCTTTTCACAATTATTCTTCTTCTTCTGGATCCGGATCCGGTATTTTCTTTTCCCCTTTTGGTTTTTGTTTTAGTTTTAGTTTTGTTTCCGAATCCAATCTAATCTCTTGTCGTTCCCCAGGTTTTCCGTCTCAACAACAAGCTTCATCCGACTCTCAGGTAACAACACTTTCTTTTCTTTTGTCTTCTTTTCTGATGCTATTACTTGTACACATACATTCACACTATTAGTATTAGTATACTCTATTGTTGTTTATTGTTAATCGTTCACTGTTAATCGTTAATGTAGGAGCATCATGTTCATGTTGCTCTTGGAGGTTATCAATCTCACAACCCCAACACCACCATGGATCCTGATCAAGATCAGGAACAGGATCAGGATCAGGATCAGGTTCCCTTTTTAGATCTCCTTTTCCACTACTCTTATGCTTTCACTCTCATTGTGCTATTCTTAAACAGTTAAACTCGTCTATTATCTCATCATTATTTACCATTTTCACAACTCATCTGCAGCATGATCAAACAATACATATCAAAGATCTTATCCACAGATTGGCACCCACTCTTCCTAAGGTTCATTGCATAATGCTCTGATGGTTAACACTCATCTTCTTGTACTTACTTTTTTCTTATTAGGCCACACCATTGCCTTTTCTTATATTCTAAATTACTGCTTGCCAATGCTCAGGTTTTTCCATCATTTGCTTCATTTTCTGCAAGTTTCTTATTGTCATGTGGCCATGTCGCTTGTTTATCTAAAATGTCTTCACAAATTCTATCATAATTCCTTTTCCTTATTTGTAGTGTCGTATCAATATTGATTATCGAATTTGCTTAATTTGTGACTACAGTTATTCTCATGAAATTTTATCTTCAAAGGTTTTACGTTCTAAGATATTGGCAAGATATTTTTATAATATTTTGTCGATTGTTATCCCAATGCTTCTGATATAGGTGCTTGTAGTGTTACTTTACTTTGAATATCCAAATTGTGTAGTTCAACGAGCTACTGTCTCCGATTTTTATTAGTTTACCCACTACTTTGAGTACATAGTTTTAGGATAAATAAGTCTGTGGGTCATAGAAGAAAAAATAAAAGTATTAAATTATTGGCATATTATATTGAAGCTAATGTTGTGGGCCAAGAAAAGTAAAGTGAGAAGTTAAAGATAGTAATAAGCAAGAAGTCTTTGATACAAAAGCAGAAGCAATAGTATTATTGGGAAGTGCAATAACACATTCACCATCCTCTAAAGCTAATGGTGAAGTCTTCTGATACTATTGCACTTCCTAATAATACTATTGCTAAGGATATAAGATAAAGCTAATGGTGAAGTCTTTAGAGGAAGGTAAAGTGTTGCAATAGTATTATTGGGAAATGCAAGTCTCTGCTGAAAGTGAATGTGTTCAGCTGGACTATGGTTTTGAATTGAATTAATGCAATTAACTTATCTATAAGTCAAGAAAGAGGAAATAGATATAGTTGCTGAGGAGGTACACAAATGAGTTTATGCAGTTAGGGACTTGGGAATCCTTGTAATCTTTTTTTCTAGGATATTTGCTTGGCTCCTACCCCTTGTGTACCCAAGGGGGAGAAAATTTTGCATCGCTTTCTTTGTTCTTTTTTTTTTGTTCTGGAGCATAAGATGGACTGTAGGGTAAGACTGACCATATTTTAGGGGTTTGATGAACTTTATGATGAGGGAAGACGTCTTGTGAGAACGACAGAATTTCGGGTAAATTATCCGTCTTACATGTGTACCCATTCTATCAGAGAGATTTCATTTGCTCAAAAGCTCTGGAGACTAGAGGAGATTGTTGAGGGTGGTAGGTGACTTAGGTTTTCCTTCAAGAGAATCTCAAGCTGAGTCTTGTATTACAATGAAGTGGTTTACCTATTCTTTATTTACCGGGAATGCGCTGCGGGAGCTTTACGTTATGGTTTTCCTAACATGCTCCTGAACTGGGGAAGTTTGTCATCTTCGACGATTTTGCAAGATGTCGTTTCTTATTATTTTATACTTTTACATCTTTTCTAACAAACTTAGGTAGTTTTAGGAAAATGGATTTTATTTCAAATTTGGTTATTGAAATCCCAACATTCAATTTCAAATCATTTGTTTGGCAAAAAAAAATTGAAATTCATAATTCCAAATTCTTGTATTGTTTGGGAACTTGGGAAGTGACAAGTGAGTAGAATTTTACTTCCGAAATTGGGAATTTTTAACTAGGACTCCCTTTTCTCTCCTCCACCTCCACTGCCAAGTCTGTCATATGACCATTGAAATTCTCAGATTTGCGATGTCTATGTTTGGCCGAAATAGATCAATCACCCGGGAAGAGAGACAGAGGCGCAACAATATGTGGTGGTGTGGTGGCTCAGGAACAGATTAGATAAATAGAGCTTGGGGAAGGAGAGAAAATATATAGCTTGCAAGAGAAGAGAGAAATATAGTTGGCGGGAGGAGGGAGGGAAAGAATCAGAGCATAACATTAAAGAATAAGAGAGAGGAGAGAGAATGAGGGAATTAGGATTTGAAATATGAGATTGCATTTGAAATTCTCACTTTAGGCCTTTAGGATTTGTATACATGGAATTGGGTCAACTCCAAATCTTAATCTCATGATCCAAGCACTTGATTTTGGCCAAATCCAGAATCTCAAATGCAATTTTAGTTCCTAAAACAAGCCATTATATTATCTGGATGATGGTGTACAGAAAAAAAAAAAAAAAGATGTTCGACTTGGTTTATTTCTCCACTGAACTGAAAAACGTAGTCTTTGAACTGCTTTTTCTGGACCAAATGATAAACATATATTAGTATGTATCATTATTTTTCCATTTGCATTTTCCATCTAAATTTCATATCTCTGCCTTAGGCCCTCATGTTTTCTTATTGTCAAGCGCAAAGTAGGCTGTTCTAAATTATTGCCTCGGCTGGGATCCTAGCCTCAACCAATTTGTGCTATTAATTAGTTTCTTGTGTTTTATCTGAGAGTACTACCGAAAGCGTTTTATGTCTTCCTGCTGTTTTCTGAGCTGACTCGGATTTTTTTGCGGGCAGTATTAATTGTAGTCACTTACAATATTCTTTCCGAGTGTCAGGAGCATATTGAAAAACCAGATCAGGAAATATCCGTTCATAGTGGAATAAACAAATCCACCACTAAAGCCCCTATGCAAGATTTGCAGCCAAAAGGAAGCCATGGTACATAAACATCTCAATGTCATTATACCAAATCCATAATTCTTCCGTGAAGAGATTGTATATCCTTTTTTTTTTTGTTTTGCAGGGAATCCTTTGGAGAAAGATGTCCATAAAGCATCTCCAGAAGGAACTGTAAGATTTAATTGTAATTTCTTTTCATAAAGATATACTTCCTGTGTTCACAAAGAAGTACAGCAGTTTGACTTTTGTACTATTCATGTACTAACCTTGATCGTATATTTATTTACCACTTCCCAGTATACGAAAATAAAGGTTAGTATGTTAGTAATGATGGTCAAAGACTCAAAGTTGTGCGTTGACAAGTGTGAAGGTCAAACTGTTGCACTAAAACAGAGGAAATAATATTTATTTAATAAGATGTTTCTTTTGGGAGAATTTTTCACCATCAGATAGCAACCACCGAGCCATTATCAAAACTTTTTCTGAATTCTGGCAGAGTGTTAACATCAGCAGTCCTGATGCAGTGATTCAGATAGCAAAAGGTGATGAAAGGCTAACGTTATGTGAATTGAGATTTGGGAGCTATTGCCTTTGGCGTCGTGAATATAAGGAAGCTATGATGGATGTTATGGTGAAAAAGCTGAAGGATCGGCTATTTGTTGCTCGTGCATACTTCCCGAGCATCGCAAAGCTTCCTGTACATGAGAAATTGTCTCGGGAGTTGAAGCAAAACATACAAGACTTTGAGCGTATGTTGAGTGAATCTACTACAGATGCTGATCTTCCCCCTCAGTGAGTCACAACTATCTCAAAATTTTCAGCCTAATCAAGTTGTTATTATTACCTGCGTACCCCTCACACCCCCCCTCCCCACTGCCAAACACCTCAAGAAAAATGAAGAAAAAACAGAAAGAAAGGAAAGATCGGATCGGAGAGCAGAGAAGAAACAAAATGGAAGACCAAAAGAATGGAAAATTGAGGAAATATAATGGGGAAAATGAAAAAGAAGCTAGATTTCTGAGTTAGCTACTGTTTAACTAGATGAGCTATACTTTCCAGCCTGAATTAGAGTAGTTTTGCTTGTGGTTCTTGTTATGTTTATTACCTTCACTATGTTACGTTTATCTTGTTACCGGGAAAATGAATGCCGATCCTTCTAAGAACTATGTTAAATGAAGTACGGAACACACATTGCTCATTAGCTTATATAAGAATTTTGTACCTGTTCGTGTTCTGACCTCATTTGCAGAATTGTAACTGCTGGATTTGGTAGTGCTGGCGTTATTACCTGCAATATTTGTTCAGTATTTCTTCTCTACTTTATCAGATTGTTTTCTAATAGCCTTTTGAGAATATATGTACAAAGTACAAACTGTTTTATTGTTTGTGTCTATCAGTGTTGAGGATAAGCTGTGGAAAATGGAAGCTGCAATAGCTAAAGCCAAATCAGTTCCTGTAGATTGCAGCAATGTGGACAAGAAATTTAGGCAACTTGTTGATCTGACGGAGGATGAAGCGAATTTCCATACTAAGCAAAGTTCTTTTCTTTATCAACTTGCTGTTCAGACCATGCCAAAATCTCTACACTGCTTGTCTATGAGATTAACGGTTGAGTATTTCCACACTAACCCCCTGGATGTGGAAGATTCGGTGACAGAGAAATATGTAGACCCAGAATTGTACCATTATGTTATCTTGTCCAACAACATATTAGCAGCTTCTGTTGCTATTAATTCGACTGTTATACATGCTAAAGTATGTTCTATTCCAACACATTTTTCCCTTTCGAATTTGACCTTCTTTTCATTTGTTCATTTATTTAAAATTTAACAATGAGCTCCTTTTCAGGAGAGTAGGAAGCTGGTATTTCATGTACTGACAGACAGACAGAATTATTTTGCTATGACGCTATGGTTTGGTAGAAATACGTTCAAGAAAGCAACTATTCAAGTATTGAATATTGAAGAGTACAATAGGGTACCCGGTTTATTACTGCCTCAGGAATTTCGTGTTACATTCCAAAGTGCTCATAAGCTTCCAAGACTTGATTACAAGACGGAATATGTTTCCCTATTTTCTCGTTCGCACTATCTCCTTCCCCAAATATTCAAGAATTTGGACAAAATTGTTGTTCTGGATGATGATATTGTTGTTCAGCAAGACTTGTCCCCTTTATGGAGAATCAACATGGGAAGGATGGTCATTGGCGCTGCTGAGTTTTGTTCTGTAAGGCTTGGTCAGTTGGACAAGTATCTGGGTGGAGTCAATTTCAATCGAAACTCTTGTTCCTGGATGTCTGGAATGAATGTGATTGACCTTGCAAGGTGGAGGGAGCTTAATCTTACTGGAACATTCAGAAAAACCGCACAAGAGGTGAGTTGTATACTCTTTTGCATTTTTCTGTTCATCTTTGTTGCTATGTTTGAGCATAGGGTCTCCCCTGATATGAACTCAATAGTTTATTGGGTAAAATAGACCAAGAAAGTTGCATATATGCTAGTGTACTCTGCCCTCTCTCTCTTTCTTCTGTGGGCAGGCCCTTGAATGGAGGGGATTACAGGCTTTCATTTTGGTTGTCCTTGCAGAGGCATTTTATATGGTCATCATTTTTCCTTTTTTGTCATTCTTGTTGAACCACAATTTTTTTACACATTTGCTTCGTATGTTGTCTAATTTTCTAATAGCGTGGTCTAGATCATGAGAGGGAAGAGGCAAATTGGGTTTGATTCCCTTCCTCTTGTCTTCTCACCATGCAATGCGCTGGGGAGGGGAATTATTTTCGTTTCCCTGTTCTGTCACATGGAAGCTTTGATCAAAGAGCTAGCGATGTCTATACAAACTGTGGATTTACTTCTAATTTACATTATTATATTTAGGGGGTTGGGGGGGTTCTCGTTAGCAAGTACTGTAGCTCTTGACTTACCTTCTTTTAAAAATCATTTTACAGCTTAAAAGGAAAGGTAGACTGCCTGAAGCTGCTGCATCTATGGCTAGCTTACTTGCATTTCAGGATCTGGTTTATGCGCTTGATGATATGTGGGTTCTGTCAGGTCTGGGTCATGATTATGGCCTTAATCTACAATCCATTAATAAATTTGCGGTGTTGCATTATAATGGGAACATGAAACCTTGGCTTGAGCTAGGAATTCCTAAATACAGAAGTTTATGGTTTAAGTATTTAAACCGACAGGACCAACTTTTAAGTGATTGCAATGTCATTCCGTAGAGGATGATCCAGCTTGTTTCAAGTAGGAGATTTTTCGGCATTCTTTTCCTTAGCTCAGGGTTTTTGAGAATCCTGCTCTGCTATGACTTGAAAGATGCAGCCGGGACGATTACAACGGGCTTGTTTGGCATGCTATTTTGTAAAATTCATAGTTGAAAGACTTGAAAATTGGATTATTCTTTCAAGCAACAGAAGAGCTCCTCGTTGATCAAAAAGTGAAACAGATCAATCTTTGTATTATCTAAACAATGTCGAGATTGATGGCTCGAAAATTCTTAGCTCATGATTACAGGGATCCTGGGGACATCAAGGAAATAAGCTTCACCTTTATACTTACAGGGTCCGATTTTGCAAAGCTAAGCTTACATCTACTTTAGTTGAGCGCTATCTTGAGCAGATTTGTCTTGTGTGTAAGTTAGAGTGTGTTGTGTAAATGATAGGTGGTCTAAGATGACCCCTTTGTTCAGTCTCAGTTTTTGTTTTTAAACAGTAAAGGTTGCTCGGCTGATTCGTTCTTTTTTGTCTAACTTGTAATCAATTTATTGTCTTAAATTTATTTCAAGTTTTCTGTTCCAAATGGTTGGATTAGTGAGCTATTGGTTCAGAAATAGTTTTTAGCTAAATGCAACTGGTTTTTTTTCTTCGTAGACAATTTTTTTTTAATGGCTACATAAACAGATTCTCAAGGAACGCAAGTTGCACATGTGACTGTACGAAAATAGGTGATGAATGAGTGAACATGACAGATAAATGGAAGAGTCTTTTGATTTCGACAGTCAAAGGATATGTTCTGCTCACCCCATTTTCAGTACTTGTTAGGAAAAAATAAATTTAGATAAGTTCTTTTTCCATCTAACAAGTTCACATAAGCTTATTTAAGTGTATGACACTCTCACAAATAAGGTAAAATAAGTTCTTAAATAAGGTATAATAAGTTCGGATAAGTTTAGATTAAGATTAACAAGGACTAATAAGGTTTAATAAGTTTAAATAGTAAAAACAAGTTGATATATTGTAAAAGTTATTTATGTTTGTCATTAATTCCCAAAATCCCCTACATTTCTACAATTGTGAGAAAATTGCATAAAATTAACGAGAGTAAACTAGGATTATACTTTCCATAAGTAACATATATATTACCAATCAAATAAATCTAAATTAACAATGATCTAGTATTGATCACATCATTAGATACATGGAGATTTGATGATATTAATTGCCTAATCACTTTTTATAATCACGACATTACCTTAAATTTTGATCGGTTGATTCCTATTAATTGCCATGAAACCACTTGTCCAACTCTTTAGAATGATGATTATATTTGTTGGCATGACTTGTATTGACTGCTTGGACAGCCCTCAACATAGAAATATATACAGTTTGTGCATTAGATTATACACGTCGTAGGAATTAGGATAGTAGGATTGCCTTTTATTTCGGTTGTTTGTAAAAAGAATTTCTATTAATGAAAGAATCAATGAAGGAAATTTAGGATTCCATTAAAAGTGGGTTGGCTCTCCTTGTTTCTCTCCCTCCATATCTTTCAAATGATAATCCATTCCCACTCTTACTACTCATTTACATTTGTTTTTCTTTCTTTTTCCTTTCTTCATCATATTAGTAAACCAGCCTCCCCTCATTAGGGGACAAATATTCAAGAAAAAGAAGAAAAAAAAAGTTGTATTGGTTTGTGATTTATACATAATCCCTTAAAAAAGAGAATTGTTTATAATTAATCCCACAAAAAAAAGGTGAAAAACAAAAAATAAAAAAAATGAAGGTAATATCAACAAGTATGGCAGCATGGGTGACAATAATGATAGCAGTTTTGGGTGGATTAAATAGGCAAACAGTAGTAGCACAAGGAGGAGGATTCAACTACAAAGAGGCGTTAAGCAAAGCCATCATCTTCTTAGAATGTCAAAGATCAGGGAAACTGCCTCCTACTAATAGGGTCCCCTGGCGTGGTGATTCTGGCCTTGAAGATGGCAAACTTGCCAACGTCTGTATATCTATCTATCTGTCTATCTATCATTTTTGTTCTATCTCGCATGCACATTTTATTCCCCATATATCATTTATACATGGTATTTATGGTTAATTTCGATAGACAGTAATATATATATAGCGGTAACAATAATATATATGTTATGCTATTATAAATTTGTAAGAAAAACCACGTGTCAATGTCTATGGCAATGAAACTTAATCTCGAAAAATGAGTTGTTCTTCCTAAACTTTCATCACCAACCAATACTACATTCCAAAGTAATAATGTACGGTAACATTTTTTGAAGAAAAACTAATGTTAGAAGGTGGACGTCATAGAAACTGATATAGGACTTCTTCCCTTGTGATATCATATCAATATTACTAGTTACTGCAAGGCTGTAAAATTTTGAGAAAGGACTAGTTATATTATATAAAGAAAGGAACATTACTTTATGTAATTCGAAGATAAACTTGGCACGAATCGTGGATTTAATGGCTGAAAGTCACTTGTAACTTGTAAGGATATAAGATAAACCAAACATGCAAATGGTAACCTCAATTTGGATATAGCAATAGATTAATTCAATAGCTAAATCCATTTGCATAAACGAGTCTCACAAACAGGGATCAAGATTTAATTTTTGTGCATTTACTGAAATAGTGATTCACTTAACATTAATAAATGTAGGTGGACCTGGTAGGGGGATACTATGATGCAGGAGACAATGTAAAGTACGGACTGCCGATGGCATTCACAGTGACAACCCTGGCATGGGGAGCCATCTTTTATGAATCTCAGCTGCAGGCTGCAGGGGAGCTCCAACATGTGCACGACGCCATTAAATGGGGAACTGATTATTTCCTGAAATGCAGCTCCAGACCCAACCGCTTGTACGTTCAAGTCGGAGACCCATTGCAGGATCATCAATGTTGGATTCGCCCTGAGAACATGAAGACCCCTCGTACTGTCTTACAGATTGATGAACATAAACCTGGCACTGAGATTGCTGCTGAAACTGCTGCTGCCATGGCTGCTTCTTCAATTGTCTTCCGCAAATTTGACCAGCCTTATGCTCGCCGTCTCCTCAACAAGGCCAAATCAGTAATTTTTCTGTTACTCTGATGCATGGCATGCATACCCCATTCTCAACACCAGTCAATACCAAATGTTTATATAACAATATAACTAATGCATGCATGATTTATATCAAAAATGCCTCATATAACATTGGTTTTGCATGCAGCTCTTCAGATTTGCCGGAAGCTATAAAGGAACCTTTGACGGAGAATGCCCCTTCTACTGCTCTTTCTCTGGGTCTAATGTAAGCTACTATGTCTCTCTGTCAAGACTGTCTTTCTCTTTTCCAGAATATCAGTGTTTGTTAAGTGGCCGCATTTCTACATGTAGGATGAAATGCAATGGGCAGCAACATGGCTATATAAGGCCACCAACAACCAAACATATTACCACTATATCAAGGACCAGTCTGTTGACGCCTACATAAGTGAATTTAATTGGGACCTCAAATATGCCGGTAGCCAGATTCTTCTCACTGAAGTAAGTGTTCGTTGCAGATAGAAGTCTGCCCCGTAACTTATCTCACCTTATTTAACTGCAATATAGCAAAGCAGCATTACAATATCAGCTTGCTTATATTTTTAACAAAGTTCTCTATATGACAACATGGTGATGGCAGATGTATTTTCAAGGGCAGCAGACTTTCGATGAGTACAAGAAGATGGCTGACAGTTATATATGTCAAGTAATCCCTGGAAGCCCTTACGCTCAAGCTCCCTTCACTCCTGGTACCCATAATCACTACTACTCTGTCTAAAACATCACATAGACCATAACATCTATGCATCCAACATTTATTAATATTATGATCATCAGGAGGACTGCTTTACATGAGGGATGGAGCCAACTTACAGTATGCCACAGCTGCAGCTTTTGCATTCAGTGTCTATGGTGATTTGCTTGCAAGACACAACCAGCAGATCACTTGTGATAAGAAGGTATTTGGATCAGCTGACCTCCTGGCTTTTGCTAAGAAACAGGTACTAGTTAACAATAAGCTCGCATCTTGAATTGATCAATTTCATTATATACACCCAAGTCACAAGACTTTCTGCCATACTAATATCTCAAATGATGGGGTGGACAGATGGATTATATATTAGGAGCAAATCCACAGCAGAGATCATACATGGTAGGATTTGGGAAAAACTTTCCACAACAACCACATCACAGGGGAGCATCAAATCCTATCATGCAAGTATCTGAAGTGGTGACCTGTGCCAGGACATTCATTGACTATTTCACTAAAAATGCCCCAAACCCACACGAGCTAACTGGTGCCATCGTGGGAGGTCCTAACAAAAGTGATAACTTTGAAGACCGACGTCACATTGGGAACATGGAAGAACCCTGTACCTATATAAACTCTCTTGCTATTGGTGCATTGGCTAGATTGACATCCGCTTCTTAATAAAATGTACTCAATTTATCTCGGTTTTCTCTCTATTAATCCCCCCATAAGTCTTTCAGTATCTACCTTATTTGTGAATTTTGCACCGCTTACATGAGAAGAACTTAATGGCATGCAACATGTAGTACATCTCCATATCAATAGAAAGCCAAGATGAGATGATAGCATACTGTCATCTATACAATGTGATGAGTAATTAGCAGAATTATACTCTGGTGTAAACAAATTCGCCAAAGACTAATAACAGCTTATATAAAACATATATGTATATATACTCCATATGCAAAGCAATTGTTTCGAAATTAAGAAGACACATCCACTTGTGGGCACTTGACCTTAATTTCATCAATAAGATATGTAAAAAGCTTGAAAAAAATGTGATTTATAAATGTTAGTATATGTCAAGCAATTGTTGGCAAGCAACATTTCAGATTGAGTACATGGACTAATTAGAAAAATAAATGAAGCCTCAACTCAATAACCAGAAAAGCAAAATGAGGTCCAATAAAAAGTAAATGATTGAGAGCATAGTATGACATAGTAATAAGAATCACTTGCAAAGCTTCAATTTTCTAAAAAAGGGTGATACTACAGATTTAGGATATGGCTTAGTAGCAAGACATGTTGGAAAATTCTCAGGCTGCTCAATCCATAATTTGTGTAAAATCCCAGCTGAGTTGAGCTTTTCTGAAAGATTGACAAGCTGAGTTTCTCCTTTAACTTCAAGTGTAACCTACAAAGATAGGAAATAACAATGATCAGATTAACATGGTTTTCATAAAATGAAATGAATGAATAAAAAGGTGACCTTACTATGTAGAGAATAATTCTGTTAACCTGATTAGATTAATTCTCACATTCGATATATAGTGTTTACAATACAGATCTAAGACTAGTAAAAGTCGCTTTTACCTACAATATTAGTCTAATACTTACCTTGTGCATAGAATCGAGAGCATGAGGAGGAGAACAGTAACGGAGAGTGGAAGAGTCATCTTTGTGTTGCCAAATAGCAGCGACAGAAGCATGGCAACCTTGTGTAACCACACTACCAAGAGGCCATTTGTCAATTAGGTCTCTCCTTAATACCACGTACTGTACCACAACATCTTCATCTTCATCTTCAGATTTTCTCTCTCCTACATCTGACACTGATAGATTTGTTGTTTCATCGGTGCTCATGCTCCTGCCGTCAATTGAAAACCCAACAAATTTGGCTCTTCTTTCTCTTTGTCTTGCTTTACCCGTTAAATTCAATGGCACCACTCGTAGTTTTGGTATTGATATTGATATGGATGCACTTAATCTTACCAATGTCAACATTTCCATGTTTTTCTTCGTCTTTTGCTTTTATCCTCGACTTGGGAGTTGGGTCCGAGTATCTCATTCTAATTCTACCATAGACTCAAGTCCAGTTTCGCATGTTGGACCCTGCGTTGATTTACCCTAGCGGCCCGTAAGGTAGTTAGTAACAAATGGTCATGAATTGTGATGGGAATAAATTTTAAGTATAGTTTTTCAAGGAAAACATCCGTAAAATCTCTATGGAAAGGAATTTTCAACTTTTAAGTTTGTGGCTTTTTCTCTACGGAGAATGCAATTTCTCCCTTTAGCTTTAAAGGGAAGTAATTTTTGTTAGCACTCATTGCCAATTACAAGGTGGTATTAGACGGGTGTGAAAATTTAAGGAGAAAGATAGACACTTTTAGATAAATTAACATTACCATGAAAATTAACGTTGTTTTTTTATCATAAATTTACCTACAAATAAGGCAACTCGTGATTGTCTATACATTGAGAGGGTGACACTTGTCATTCTAAGATTGAGAGATGTCATTTCCCCAATCACGTACACTTAATTTTTTTACCGTCTTTATTTTGGTGATATAAGCTTAAATGGGCCCATCTTTTTGGGGCAATGTAATGAAACGTGTCCAAAAGGATTTGTTTTTTTTTACATAATGAAAGTTGTGATATATTTTTCTCAATGGAGACTCCTAATGAATCAAGAAGAGCTAATTTATCTAACAAAGATTTCGTAGAAATATCCACGTCAACGGAAGCAGCAGAACTATTCTGACATTTGTGACCTTTTTTTGATAGAAGATATGCTATCCGATTAGCTTCCCGAAAAATATGCTTAATGGTGTAGAATCTAAACTGGCGAAGCAAATGTTGAATGTCATCAATTAGGGTTTGGATAGCCCAAGGGAAAGTGTAATACCCTTGCAGCACTCTTATAACTACTTGACTAACTCTTTCAATAATCAATATATAGATCTTAAATATAATGCTGAATGGCAAGTATCACTCCATTCCTTAATTCCCAGGCTTCAGCAACGAGAGCTGAGATTTGGCCAAATCGATAAATTGAGCGGCCAAAGGAAGACTAGCAGAATTACGAATGGCAACACCGGCAGCGGCTGATGATTCAATAACTGAACCATCAAAGTTTAGCTTAAAGCAACCGGGGGGAGGCTGCCAGCTAACTGCAATATAAGTAGGGGACCTGCAACAAGGATTTGAAGAGATTGTGAGAATACATATAGGTAGCACAACCAATGAGTGACATGTGAGCCCTCTTAAGAGACACTAATTGATAATTTTACACCACAAAGAGTTCTCATATTGACTAGTCATCCAAATGTAATGTCAACATAAGGAAGTAGGAGAGTCATCACATGTCTACTGGATATCGGATGATCTTGTTAGGAGTTAGGCCATGTAACAACAATTTGTTAGGGAGACATATTGCTTCTTCTTCTTCTGATGCTTAAAGAGCAACTTAACATGATGATGTAGATGAGATTTAATCCCAAATCTTTAATACCACCCTCCCAACAACTTTATCAATTAAATTAGATAACATCCACATACATCTTCCATTTATTTAACTCATTATGCTTCTCAAGTCTCAAATGCCCTGAGCCCATACTACCCTAGGCCCACCACAAGTCAGCACAGCAGTCACCACCACCAACATCCAGCTTCTTAAAAAATAAACAAAATCATACAACCTGGCAGAAGCTTGAGGATTACATTTGGGACTCCAGGAGCTACCGAATATGTATGTCATCATTTAATGAATAGGCTGAAAGCTCTACAGCCAGAATGCCAGATCATGACTCATCTCATGACAGCAATGGACTAAAACTTCAACATACTTCTACTAGTCTTCTAGCATCAATATGAGAAAGTATTCCCCATATTTGATATTCGACAATTTGTCCCGTATTATGTTATTTTTGTAATTTTACTAATAACTCGATACAATACAATATAATATATCATTCACTCGATATGATTAGATACAGTTAAATTATGATATAATAGCTAAATGATATAATAAGTTAAAATATGACATACGAGTCGTCTAACACATTAACTAAATTTCAACTAATAATCCTCAAATAATAATATATTAAAAAAAATATTTTTCATTTATAATTTTTTAATATCAATTTTTGACATAATAATTTTGGTATTGGACAAAATATCATTGCTCGCATCAATACACTTTTTATTTTGTTTCTCTAGTTTGTGAAAAGAATAACGGAAGAACTTACAATTTTGCATGCATGTTTGCCGCGTGCATCTATGCTTTGCGGAGACATTGTCCTGCAGCTTACTACCTTACTACTATTTCTACCATTGTTAAATGTTAATTTGAGCCTAAGATATGACTCATTCATATAAGATTTTTGGTATGAATAATAATATCTGTTTGGCATATTTAATATTCCTTTTGCTAGCAAAGCATCTATCTACTACTATTAAATACGATCTCATAGGTTCGATCTACATTACATAGTTAAACAATTAAGAGATACTCAATAAAATAGACATATTTTTAAGTCATTACTAGACAACTTGCATATAATCTACCAATCTAGATCCTAGATACTTTCTCTATGTATCAGAAATTTCACTTCATTAAGCATCATCATCTTCACTTTTTAAAAAAAAACTAAAATAAGAAGAAATTCAAATTAATTAAGTTTTAATAACATTATATAATTAAGTTTTAATAAAAATAATTTCAAGTATTGTCCAGGATTCGAATCCTCATTGACATTTATTTTTGAGTTGTTTAGTGTTGCACCCAACTCCAAAGCAGGTGTGCCGTGCACGTTAGTGGCATAGCAGGAATTGATTTTCGGACCAATTATCTTTCCTAATAAATAAATAAACTTAAATGTAAACGCATCCTCTAAGCTCTAATCTAGTACAATAAAGCTTCAAATCAATTTTCAATGTGGGCATGTTAATTTTGGATGGAATTCATCAGATAATATTGCAGACAGCCCAAATCTTGCATCTAATTCTAGCACGATTACTTGTCCTAGAAACATAGTTTTTTTTTTTTTTTCTATCCAAGCAAAAAAGCATGTGACTTTCCAATGGCATAGAATGGAAAATGCTGGTTCAAAATAGAAGCAATCAAAAGCAAAAACACAGTGATCTACATATATATTTATATATGAATGCGTTATTACAGTACAAGTACTTAAAAGAAGAGCATATATCTAACTATTACGCCTAAACCTATCATAACAAACATGATTAGCAGTAGTAGTAGCAGCAGTTGAAGAAGAAGAAGTAGGCAGATTTACAGTAGGATAAGAATGCTCTTTAATTTGTTGAAGATGAGTATTAGATGCTCGAAACGAATAATAATCGTCGGCATCGGAGGAATCATCAACAACATCACCATCACCATCACCATCACCATCATCTTCTTCAGCAAGACGTAAAAGAGGCATTGAGATGTGATTGGAATGGGAATAAAACAACCCTGATTTCTTCTTCTTATGATCATTATTATAACTATGATCATCATCAGTATTATCATCCTTAAACATGAGATTATACGCCATTAAAGTTCTTCTCCTCTTATTAAACGGATTCTCTGATTTCCCTAATTCCTTGAGGTTCTTCACTTCTGTTAAATTCGCAAACGATTTCGACTTTCCTGCGTAGAATTTCGACAGCCCTCTCCTGTACATGTTTAATCAAATCCGAATTTCATCAAATTGTTTAACTCGCTCATTTTCTAATTTATTCAAAAAAAAAAAAGTATTTTTAGGCCTACTGGTTAAGATTGGATTGGTTAAATTTGAGGTGCTGTTAACAAAAGTATTATTTCGACACTTTCATTTACCTCAAAAAACAACGGAGTGATACGACACTTTAGCTGTTTATTTTTAAACTAAAAACTTGACATTTTTCTACAAAAATAGCATTAGACACTCAATTCATATATGAGTAATATAGGTTAACGATAGGTCACAAATTCAAATCCCCTCCCACTTATTTATACTTTATACCGTATTCGCGGCTCATATGGATAAAAAAATAAAAAGAAAAGAAAACAAACTTGATAGGAAGAGAGTCTTCAAGAGAAGCCAAGCAGGAGAGAGAAGAAGTGCTCTGAACTTCATCATCATCGGTAACATCGTCTTCATCATCATCATCAGGTTCTCCAATAGATGAGCTTTCCGTTGAAGCCTCTTCATTTTGTATTTCCAATTTTGTCCTTCTCAAACTACCGTCTCTTGAACACCCTGGTTTGACGTCATCCACAACTGACATCACCTCCATTCTTCTTCTATTATTGTTTAATTTTATATTAAAAAAAAGGAAAAAGAAAAAAACTGAGCTTGAAGTTGAAGATAAGATGGTGAATGGATGGATCTAGGGTTCAACCTTCACCTCGGCGTCGGCGAAATACGAATTGAAAGTTAGAAATCCAGCTTAGCCGCTTTAAAATAGTAGTAAAACGGCTGATGCTGTAATTATGTTTCATATCCAGATGAATCTAATCTTTTTTCTTCTTTAATCTTCCATCATAATTCATCTCATTCTTATCTCATATCATAGATAAATGCTTTTAATTTAACAAATATCACTTCAATCAATCGATCGGATTAAGATTGAGTTCGATTGGATTTTATTTACCACTTTTATTATGTTGTGTTTGAGAGAAGAAGAAGACGACGAAGAAGGGTAGAGGAAAGAAGGGAAGAGAAAAGAAAGAAAAACAGAAGATGGAGGGAGTGGGACATTATAAAGCATTAACCACCAGATTTTGGATAGTGATGGATACAACATTATTTAATCCTGCATTTAATACAGGATAAACTTACTTTTTAATCCATTTTTTATTTTATTTTGTAGATTTTTTTTTGTCATAAATTACCTTACCAATTAAGTTTTTTTTTTTTGAAAAAAAAACCTTAAATAAGGTGTTTTTTTTTGTTGTGAATAGTATATTTTGCCGGATTTTGGATGTTGACTATAAACTTACCGTTTAATTCATTTTTTATCTTATTTTGTAGATTTTTTTTTGTCATAAATTACCTTAGCAATCAAGTTTTTTTTTTAAAAAAAATACCTTAAATAAGGTGTTTTTTTGTTGTGAATAGTATCTTTTGCCGAATTTTGGGTGTTGACTATATAAACTCCCACATTGACTAACACATACTCAAAAATCCCTAATAAAGTCGAAATAAAGATTCCCTCCCCTAGTTCCTCCAAATTTTCCCATTGTTTTTGTTAAATAAATTACAATCAGGTTCAATAAGGTCAACTAAGTTTCAATCAGGTCCAATAAGGTACAATCAGGTTAAATAAGTTTCAATTAGGTCAATAAGTTACAATCAGGTTCAATAAGTTTCAATCAGGTTCAATCAGGTCCAGTAAGTTAAGTTCAATTCAATTTAAATAAGTTCAATTCAATTCAAATAATTTCAGTTTAATTTAGAATTATTTAAGTAAAAATAACGCAATTTAAGAGCCTTACAAGTTGTAAGTTTGTAACGACTCTCTATTTCGTTGATCATTAGCGGGGGTTGTACAGCCCGTCTTGAAAATTTTGCAAAAGTTGACAATTTCTTTTCCTTTTAGCCCATCTTTATAGATATTGCATCAAAAATTATATTTTGGTGATTTTATATGTGGATGTTAGGTGATTAATGAGTTCACTAGGCCTAAATTTTAAAACATTATTGGCCGACAGATATTCTAAACCCCCAGGCATTGACCGTGGTAAAATATACATTTAACCACTAAAATAAACGGAGTGATGCACAAGGGATTATTTAGGAGACTATTTGGTGAAGAAATGGGTTGGCCAATGCTATCACTTGCGACTTGCGTGTTGTGTTCTATTCGCCAACCCATTTGGCTCCCACTCCTAAACCTAACCTTATCCCCTACAAAAAATATATTACTATGTGTTATTGTCATCAACTAGAAGATGATTGATAAATTCATTCTAGCTTTGGTGTGATTATTAATAGTTTTATATATAATTCTCTCCTGCTAAAAGTTGTTTCCATATATTTGAACAATTTACTATTATTTACCTAAAGTCAGAATAGGTACTTTTCAATAACAAGTGTATCAACTTTCTACTCGATCTCTACTTTTCTATTCTTCCTGTCCGTTTAATTAGTGATTATAAATCGTGATAGTAATAATGAAATTTAGTGTAAATGTGTAAAGAAGTTCTTATGTCAATATTAGAATGAAAATTTATCACAAAATATGGATTTCCCGTTATAAATTTTTGTTACCATCCAATACCACATTTTCAAGTGGTAATGGATAGTAATGAGATTTTAGAAAGAAAATAGATATTTTGGGATGAAGTAGCATTACCGTATATAATGATATTGGATTTTTAGTACAATTTTACATTATAATGCATTAACATTTCCACCATTTTATAACCTGTTACTGAATGGGCCGTTAGAGTTTTTTTTTTACAGTAAGCTATAGAAATGACATTGGACATCTATGATGTGGGGTGACAATAAGTTTTTCAGGCAAATAAAAGAGTTGTTGGAAAACCAAATTTTTCTCTAATGGGAGATAATACACGTATATGTTAAGAAAGAAGAGTATGATTATCCCTCATACTTAGCTATTATGGGCATAACATTGACATGAGCTGGAATCATAATGCTAGACATAAGTTGAAGCCTGAAAATACAATAAGAGAGAAAAGAGCAAATATGTAAAAACAATTTAGTAACCACGAATAGAGTCAAACATTAGTGGAAGTGTGGAACATTGATATATGGCTATACACTCAATTCGCTTATGAATATCTCCAGGGAAGTAATTCAAGTGCATGAAAGATATCAATGGTTGTCCATCAAATAAAGGATATATGTATGTCAATTAAGATGAGATCGTGTCTATACCAAATTACCAATGCAGTATTAGTTACAAACACCCGAAAAGAGGAGATAATCTAGCTAGCTAGGCAATCAAAATCAAGTGTTTTAACTGTTTCCACATATATATATATATATGCATGCACGTTTAATTTACAGAAAACATCTCTCTAGCTAGCTTCGTAAACAAGTGGTTACTCGCAATATTAACGCAAATATTAGTCATCTGTCATCCCAGCCCTAGCCTCTTTCCCAACGTACACCCCACCTCTGACCTCTCTGGTTCTCCATAAGTAGTAAACTTGAAAGTACAAACTTGATCAAAAGAGAAAGCCCATTGTTGAAGCTATAATGTATAGCGCACAACATTTGTAAGTGTCTCATATTGATAAAAAAAGAGGGATGAATTCGCTTTATATTGCAAAGGGAGTACTCCCTTACTCGTGAAGTAAACTCTCTTTCTTTATGATGGGTGCGGCTTAGGCCCCATAATTAACACCCACGCATCCATCGATGATCGATCATTTAAAATTTGACTAATATAATAGCTTGAGTTGACGTGGACTCCATCTCTATTAGATAATCATGGTCACGCTACTCCGACTGTGAGAAGAAAGAAGATGCATCCGAGGAGCACGAGTTGGCCGCAACAATACTAAATTCAACTTGAAAGCAAGAACATGATGTTGTGCTCCTAAAGGGCTTAGCTTGCTCAAGTTGGTCAAATAAAGGATTATATATGGTTTGTATGTGCAATGAATTCATGGGTCAAGAGTGCCTAGGACTCGTGTTAACTCCAGACTCTAGTGTGTACGTGACTACGTGGGTGCCTTCGTCGTCGCCTGGAATGATGCTTTCTTTCTTGCTAAGTATATTAAGTTAGTCTCATATTAAGTGGGAAGGTAGTTTAGTACGTAGCTCATCATTTAACTTGTATTTTACCTTTTAGAGTTAAACAAACTCGGGTTCGTCATTACCCAAATGAGTAGGGATGGCAGTGGGGCGGGTCAAGTAGGAGACCCGCTCCATCCCTGCCCAAGCGGGGCGGAGATAGGTCTAGGTTTGGTAAGGATGGGGATTAAAATCCTACCCGCAATGGGTGGTAGAGCGGGTATGGATTTTATGCTATCCCCACCCCATCCCCGCCCGCCCCGCCCGCGCCTTCCCAGCCCCACATATATATGATTAAAATTATATTTATATACTTATATTAATAATGATCTTATCTTGCAAAATATAAATATATGGGTATGACATAGGTACGAAGCGGGTGCAAATACAAATGCGGGTGGTGGGGGTGGGGATGAAGTGGGTAGGACGTGGATGCAGGTACCCATGCGGGTGGTGGGGCGGAAATGGGTATAAATACGTATCTGGTGGGGCGGGGATAGGCCTGGAATTTTTCCCCCGCAGGGAGTGGTGAGGCGGGGATGGGATTGGAATTTTATGCGAGTACAGGTGTGGAGGTACCATCCTCCACACCCGTCCCGTTCCGCCCAATTGTCATCCCTACAAATGAGGTTGTTCTTATATATGTATTGATGGACAATACGTAACTTAATCCATACTAATATATATGCCCGCTTTTTTTTTTACAGGAAAGCGAATCCATAAATAGGCATATGTACTAGGAGTATTATTTTTGAATTTGGACTTTGATATGTCCAAGTCCAGTGACGTGGATTTCTTCCTTACATGCATGAATGCTAGCTTGATGCACAAATATATTGTGCTCCTTCGTAAATGTTAGTATTTTTTTTGGTGCACGCAACAATTGTTTATGAATGTAGTATATAATATGGACTACTAGAGGAAAAGTCAAGCTTTATGGCTCTTTCTTGACTAGCCCATATTCTTCCCCCTCCAGGATTTACACAAGGTTAATAGTCATTTACAATTTACTTTCTTTCTTTTTGTTAAGCTGACTCATTTAAGTCCTTCAGTAGGAGATAAGAGTATTATCTACTTTTTCGAGAAAAATTGAATCAATAAGTAAACAATTGTGAATCAAGTTCATCATAATAAAAGTAGTGAAAGTCGGACCAGAGCTTAAGAGAAAGAAATTAATGGCAACAACTCACGACCACTCCTCTCTCTCCTCCAAACCGCTTGCTACTCCAACATCCTCTTCTCAGCATGCTCCCTGCCGACTCCGACGTCTCCCACCACAAATCTTCGTTCGAATTGTGGGGTTGGGCTTTGATGTTTGGGTATTGTAAGATGATGTTGATCATATTATTGGAGAACAAGAGGATGATGATGGATGATCTGATGATAACCATCTGATTTATTTCTCCATTTCTCCTCGATTTTTTAGCGACAATAACAATTTGATAATGATCGATGATGATCATCAATGACTCAAACAAGACCAAGACACTGACAATTTTCTTCTTGATTGAAACATTAGAGGATGATGGCGACATAGGTTGTGGTGGTGGTGGTGTTTCTTTCATTTCTTTTGTTTATTGTTTGAGTTGAATGTTTTCAGTTGGTTTTATTTTTCTTTCATTTAGTTGAATTTTTCTTTTCAGTTAGTTTTGTTAATGCTGATTATAGTTTATCTTTTGTATTTTTAATAGTGGGTCTGATTCAGGGAAGAAATCAGTTAAATATCAGACCAAATGAAAAAAAAAAACAAAGTGGATGCATCAGATTTTTATCACCTGATGCTAAGAGGATTGAAATACATCCAATAGGGTTGGAGTTTCAGTTGATAGCATCAGGTATTCTTTCAATGACGCTATGGTAACAGTATTCTTTAAGTTCGTTGGTATATTATTTCAGTTGGTTCCTTTATTCTTTCAGTTGGTTGTTGGTCAGGCTGGTCCGACCACTTCCATTGTGTCAGACGAGTCTGACACAATACCTTCTCATAAAAGTATTATATCTATCAGTAGAACTATTTGTTTACATCCAGTTGAATCAAATCAAACTAAACCTCAATTATTATAATCATCGATTGCCTCGCTCGTTGAAGTTGTAGAACACTAAGTAACAATAATAAGACCTTAATTATGCAAAAATATCAATTCACACACACACACAAGAGTTATTTTTAATTCATTATGTGATATGCAACTGCTATATTTTGCACTTTACAACAGTAGTCCAACTTCAAAATTCAAATTAATGAATAAGCTTAAGTTTTCTGGAAAAAAAAATCACTTCCTAATATATATTATTGCTTTTGTTTGTAAAATTTCAAAAGTAACAACTCTAAGTAATTTGGAATTGGATTCCATCCATTCCACAATCTTCTACTTCTAAGTAAAACTAATTTGAAGATTTATTTTTTTAGTATATATTAAAAAAAATGTATGCTATATACAGCCTATAAATACATTACTTAATTTATTGTTAATTTATGATAAAAGTTTGCATTAATCTATGTAGTAAATGATTAATTAATACTTATTTTTTTATTTTTAACTTTTTATATGAAACTCTTAACCCTTACAATTGCATTTAGCTTTTTTTATAAAAAAAACACTCATATGTTGTGGTAGAAGAACCTACAATTAATAATAATGTTGATAAAGTATCTACCCTTGAACCAACGAATATGATATTGACTTTGCAAAACCCAATAACCATCCATCTTGGTGGAAGTCTTTAATATTTGATAGTCAATGGATTTGTTGTCCACTCGTATTAAAGATATCCATCAAGTGGCGTATTCCACGGGCTACGAATCTCCTATTTAACACTTTAACATAGACAATTCAACGCATTTTGATATTGCCATATCAATTTCTTGTTAGAAATGTCAAACTTTGCATTTAAAACCCTTTTTTTGTCATTATCATTTCTTCCGAATCAATTGACCAAATCACCTTTACTAAAACAACCTCCACCTCATTTTGTTTTGTCTAGTCAACATTTACATTAAAACCCCTCTTTTGTCTTTTTTACCACTTTGCCCCTACATAAAGGTCATAGTAGTAATTTCATACAACACCATCTACCACTACTTTAAGAAAAGTCTACATTACAACAAACAAAAAAAACAAAGATGATAATAATAATAATATTATACTTATAGTACATACAAAAAAGGAGTCCGTCTTAAATTGATTAAATTACTACAGTTGAACAGAAATTCCTAATTTACCCCCCTAAAACCTTCTTTAATCTCAGTCAGTCAGACAAAGTCAAAATAGAGTGAGACTGCAAAGGGACCAACCATGCCGGTGATGCAGTAGTGGGGACCACTGGTAGATGGTGAGAAATGTTATCGTGTGATGCAGGTACAGGTGAGTGTCGGTGTTCTCCTTCATAAGTTACAATTAACATCGTTGGATCATCTGTTGCTCTTTCTACATGCTTTCTCGCCGGACATCCTCTTACTGTGCTACACTTGTAATATCCTCTGTTTCAATTCAATTTCAATCATTCATCAGTAATCATACTTAATATTTTTTAATATTATTAGAATAGATAATTGATCCGGAAACAAACAACAGAATTCGAAATCGTAGTCTAGTGAGCTACCACCTCTTGATCAATTTAATATATTCATATACTAATTAAAAACCAGATAGATTTAAATATAAGAGAGAGAAAAAATTATACCGTGGGTAAGGAGATCCTTTGATTGGTTTTTGGCCGTATTTTCTCCAAGAAAAATCATCAGCAGGAATATCAGCAGTTTTAGAGCTAATAGCAGGAACTCTGATGGTTTTCTTCACTCTCAATTTCTTACGCTTGGAGGAGCAGTGACAGCGAGTAGAGCCGGAAAGTTTGCCGGAAAAATCATCGGAATATTCTTGATGTCGGTGATGATGATGATGACAACTTTTATTATGATGAGAAGATGAAGAATTAGAGAGCGGAGGTTTTCCGGAGAAACCAGAAGAAGATGAAGGAGGATGAGGAGGAACAAACATAGATCCAATTCCAAATTGTTTTCCATTAGAAACACTTCCTTCACCAGTAATCGAAGATAAAAACGACGATGAATTCGCCGATGATGAAATACTAAACGACGCCGAATTAGAAACAGAAGTACACTGGTTAGGGTTAGGTTTTGTAAAATCTAGAGTAACTGGTTGGTGAGATTGTCTAACAACTCTCACAGGAATTGGTTTCTCTGGTTGAGAAATTGCAAGCTGTGGTTGTACTGGTGGTTGAAATGAAGAAGAAGGAGGAGGAGGTGAATCAGTTGAGTTTGACGAGTCAGAGGAGAGAGAAAGATTAGGTGCACGACGAAAACGAGCATGACCAGTACGATTAAGAACAGAGATGAGTTTCTTAAACTTACCAACTGTTGCTTCTGTAACTTCTCTACACTCAGCTTCACGTTGAGGTTGAGAAGATGAAGATGATAAAAGTCGAAGCAATTGTTCCATGGATTTCATTCCAGCTGATGCAGCTTCTTCTATGGCTACTTCATCTTCCATTTTCTTCGATCTATAACCTCCCATTAATTTAATTCTTGGAAAAAGAGTAAACGAGAGAGAGAGAGAAAGAGAGATAGAGAATGAGAGAAGAAGAAGAAGGGGAATTGCAGATATAGAGGCGGAAGAAAGGGTGTGACCGGGTGAACCGGTAATACACATATCCCCAATTATGATAAAGCAGCGTACATGGCGGGTCCTACCTTCTTATTACTTTACTTTATTTCTTTTATAAGTCAAATTGTTGGGAGGACTATATTTATTTTAAGGGCCACCTTTAGATAAACAAACAAACAAATAAAATCAAAATTAATTGGGAGTCACCCACTCAGGTTGAAGTTTCATAATTTTCCAATCCTCTAATACGTTTACTCAGAACAGTAAAATTGACAAAATTCAGCACTTCTCGAACTTTTATAAAAATAAATTAAACAAGGGTTATTCTCATTTCTCAATTTGACCATGTCTTGTGTTTATTTAAACTCGAGTTGAGTTGATCTATACGAGATTCTGGTCCGTTTAGAATATTTTTTCGTTTCTTTAAAAAGGAAATGTTTAGTGTTTATTACTCCTTTCACTTTTTTTTAATTGCTACATGCGTATATTTTTCATATATGGTGTTTCTTTTTAATTGATATATTGTTTAACCTTTTCTTATTTGGGCACTTGGCCCACGATGAAGTATCACTCCATCTGTTTCAAAATATAAGTCATTTACGCTTTACAAAAATTTGCTTTGACCACAAATATCTCTCAAATACGATAAGTAAAAATTATAAAAATTATACCGTTGGATTTGTCTTGAAAAATACTATAATAATATTATTTTTAAAAATTTTATATGAACATAAATTGAGAGTAATTAACGGTCAAAGTTCGACCTGAAAGTACTATTTTTTCCAAAAAAAAGATCCATTATTTTTTCCCTTTTTGTGAAACAGAGGGAGTATTATTATATTTGTTTTTCTCTTTTTCCACCCAAAAGTACTATTTTTTCCAAAAAAAAAATCCATTATTTTACATTAAATGACAATGTCAAAAAATAGTCTCTCAAAAACTTGAAAGTGTTGTTGTCTAAATAAAAACGAAGGGAGTATCTTCTTGATTTTTGTGTATAGATTGTTTCTTTTAAACTATTTACTATTTTTTTCCTCTCAAAATAAAAAACTATTTACTATTTTTTTGTTACTCTTCAATGGTAGGCCCCCATGAAGTATTTTCTCATTATTCTTTTAATGTTTTTCTTTATAATGTACTTCCTCATACACTCTAGAAATAAGCGGAAAACATAAGAATATGCAGATCTACAAGCATAAGGTGTTTATCTACGATCGGGTGTGGCCTCTAGGATGCAAATTGTATTTTATGGACCTTAATACATTCTTCTACTCGCTTTTTTTATTGTTCCTATATTTTTCATCGATAAATTTCAATATGTTATTTCTATTTTAAATCTCCAAATCACACATCGCATTAGATTAGGCCTCTAATTTTTAAAGAGGTTTATCTAAAAAAAATTACGATATAACCAGGAATACGTTTAAAATACCACATGTGGATCATCAGGAATGCCAATTTAATATAGCCGATTTGATACCTTCGTATTCTAGAATCGAATCCATACATAGCGTAGTTTATGAATTAAATTTTCTCATTAGTTTTAAGTCGCAATTAATCGTTCACACTATTGAGTAGTTATTTTTTACATTTTGGGTTTTTCTACGTTATACTCTTCTTCTTTTTTTCAATTTCAACATTGTACGTCAAGTTTTTAAAATTCCACACGCACAGTATTCTCAAACTTACCTTTTTAAATCCACAATTCCCCTACCGCTGATTATACGTCATTCATTTAGTGTACTTTTTATAATCCTGTGAAACAAACTAATTAGTGAATAATCCCTTTAGGGATTAAACTATGTATAAGTTAAATTAATTCCAACAATTTTTTTAAAAAAAAAATAATGACATATAATCAGTAATTTGGGCATCATGCATTAAAAGAAGGTAAGCTTGAGGGTACCTTGTGAAGTTTTTTAAAAGTTAGGGTACAACGTATAAACTGAAGAAACACGAGGGTATAATATAGAAAAACCCATATATTTTTAACTCCTCAAACTTTTATCTCATATTCTCATTAGTTGCCTAACTATACATAGACACATGCTTATTAGAATCCAACTTAGCAATGTATTTTTTTTTTGACATTATTTGTTTTTAGTGGGTTGATTACCCATTAAATGACTAAGGTTATGTTCTTTTGGATTGAATTAATGCAAATTTAATTCAGTTTAATTCATAAATTCAGTTCAATTCATTTTGGTTCGGTTTAATTAGTTTCCTCCTATAGTTTTCATTTCATTCAAATTCAGTTCATTTCAATGCAAAAGAACAAAGCCTATATATAGTAATATTACCTACTCTGCATCCATCTTTTCTAATTAAAGGAGTAATATTTGTAGTTAAAAAATTGTTTATAAAATCAGGTCCAATTAAAAGTTGTTTTATTATATTATTCAACGTCTAATATGCCTAAATGTGATTAACATGTTTTATTATCGAAATACGACTTAAGGTAAAAGGTAAACTAAAACAAAAAGAAGTAAGTTTTCTTTGATACATGAACGGGCCATCCTATAACGTATCCCAAATAGCAATGATAAATAGGTTAAATTTGTGTTTGGATAAAAAATATGTAGGTTCAAAATTTCATCATCAATCCAAATCTAACCTATCTAATAAACGGGTTTGACAACTTAATCCTGAGTCGACCTATTTAAAAAATGAATTACCCTTTATCCATCTAATCATAATTATTACTATTTTACATAAAAAGTTAAATAAACAAATCCACTACATAAACATGCATTTTTAGTGTTTTTTAAAAATAATCATGACCTACTTTATGTTTGTTAACCAAACTATAGATTGTCTAAATATGATTTTAAGAGAAACTTCTACATTTTTTATTTGATAGGGTCAAAGCAAATCATCTTCGAATGAAAAAAAAACAATATTAACCTAATCGATTCAAGTAAATGATTTTTCTGAACTTTTGTTTTTAAACTTTTTTTAAACTTTATTCTCTTAATTTTTATTAACTTTTAACAAAAGTAAGATGAAGAGAATAATCCCTTATTTCGAACAATACAAAATACAAAGAAAGGAGAAGAGATTCGAACCTGTAATCTATCATTCACGGTACTAGAACACTAGAATAAGACATCCTTAATTGTTTTTTTAATACATTTAAAAGTAAGTAGTAAGTAGTTTCACAAAAAAGTTAAAAAAATATACATAACATAAAGTAAGCTGACCATAAAATAAAGTGGCGTTCACGTTGAGTCTTTTTATTTTATTCTCAAAAACTGTTGACCAACTTTTAATATCTTGGGGAGAGGATACCAGTTTACCAGTATAGTCGGTAATTCTTTTATGAATCGTCAGATCTATCTTATATATATCCCACGGTCACTATGTAGCGGATATGGTTGACTAAAATCTGTATATTTCAGAACCTCAATGTGGTAGGACCCGCGAATTTGCTACCACTTGTTGTCATGAGTCATGACCTGGTTTCCAATACTGCAATACTAGATGTTAAATTGTTAATCAATAGTCTTCTCTATAATGGGGAACTATAATATGCATAATTAGGCTATGTTCAGTTCACTTTATTTTTGCTTATTTCAGATCTAATCAGATTAGAAAAAATAAGTTCAGATCAGATCAGAAAAAATAAGTTCAGATTAGATCAGACCAGATCAGATCAGTTCAATTCAGATCATATCATGCTTATATTTAAAAACTTATTATTATTAAATATCTTTCACTACATATTAATAAAAATTATAATAATTGAATATTAATAAAGTATTCATTGAGACGAATCAAACAAGACCCCACATGACTAAATTTTTTCTTATATATTGAGAAAAATTTAAAAGATTATCTCTAATTGTGAATAGTGTCAAGATTCTAAGTGACAAAGATAAAAAAAATACAAAGGGAGTATTATTATTTACTAGTACATTTGTTCAAAAGAATTATTATTGTTGTTGTTGTTGTACTTATTAATTATTAATATTGGTAATTATTATTAATCTTGTTGTTACCATTATAAATGTCATTGTTATATTATATTAAGTTATTTTGTTGTTATTAAATAATAGAAAATTAAAAGCCACGTTAAGAACATAAGATTGACGCAAAAATAAGAAATATATAAAATATGATATCTCAAATTCATGACAACGAAACTACTAAGTTCGGATTACATTTCAAAATAAGTGTGAGATACAAATTATAAATTTAGATTCGGTATACCTCTTCCTACCGAATTCCAAATCTCTCTAGCTATTTGAAGTTGCACGATATTTATTTATTTTTTGCTCAAGTCATAGTTGTTTGTATATCTTGTTCTATTTTATATGGAAAAAAAAGAGTTCAGTTTGCCGACTTCTCAAGTGTGAAACTTTTTTTTAAGGGAAAGTGTGAAACATTGTATAAGTGTCTTATAAAATAATGACTTGAGTTATATAATTATTTTTAGTAATAATAATAATTATGATTATAATTATTATTGTTGTTCTTATAATAATGATAATAATAATAATTATTATTATTATTATAAAAGTGTTAGTTGTAATAGAAATAAAATGATAATAATAGTAACACTATAAAGAAGATCTTATAATGTATTGCATAATAATGATTTACAAAGTAGTAATATAATGTAATAATAATATATTTATAAAAGATAAGATCTTGTTGAAAAAATAAGTTCAGATCAGATCAGAAAAAATAAGTTTAGATCATATCAGATCAGAAAAAATAAGTTCAGATCAGATAAGTTCAGATCAGAAAATTTCAGGTGAACTGAACATAGCCTTAGTAGTGATACTATTAAGAATTTTCGGATCCAATTGTAACACCCCCAAATTTCTCTCTTTTGGAAAACTTATTTTAATATAAAACTCCTTGAGAAACTTGAGAGTATTACCGCCACGTGATAACGTTAAAGGCTTTAATACTAACTACTAACTGAACTTTAAACTAATGCAGCGGAAACTGAACTAACTTCTCTTTATAAATATAAACTTTATTGTACAATTATTAACAATGGAAATAAAGACAATAAAATAACAACTCCTTGACTAATTATGATTCCTCACTAGCTCCCCATATGAAGTATGCATCAACCTGTAAATCTGCTCACCAAAAGGGTCATCACAGGGACAAAGCCATAAAACAAAACAAAACAAATGCGTGTCAGTAAAAATATGAGTACATGTATATGCGGAAATTTAAATACTTTACTAAACATTAAAATACTCATATAAATCTTCCTTGGATACTTGAAATAATTTGTATAAACTCCTTGGATACTTGTATAATATAAAGTATATAACCTTGATAAAAAATCCTTTTTCCTTGCCTAGGTACCTTGCCTAAAGTGTGCACACCCCCAAGTTTAGTATTCCTTACTGAGTCTATTACGAGGGGAACTACCTTGTCCACATGACTTATACAAAAAGTACATGGGTAAATAAAATAATAGCTACCGTTCTTGCTAATAAAATAACAAGCCGTGGCCTCTTTATAATTGTGATCATAAAAGATCATATAACTAATAAAATCTTTCGGAAACAACCTCCTTAAAAATAATAGTAATTCTTGTATAAAACTTTAGCCATATAAAGACATATAAAATAACGTCTTCATAAAATCATCTTAGAAATTTTCAATGATATATGAAATAATAAATTTTATGACGATAGCAACGAGCATGACAAATAACCTGATTCTTTTTTTCTTTGCAGGGATACTAAGTTGACGAAAGTCATGGGATTGAAATTGTAATACTTACTACCTCCAGTTCAATACCGACGAACCAATTAACAAATAACTCATGAGATGAAACTTATAAGGAGTATAATGAAACTTATCTTATTCACACTAAAAAGCTATAATATTAATAGGCTTAACAGTACACTAAGAAAGCAAATTAACCAAACACTTACATATGGAGTATCCTGTAACTAACTTATAATATTAGTACAAAACTCACGTATATATAACAATCCAAAATAACAACCCAAAAACATAATACTATATGTGCATAACAATATTAAAAATCTACATATACACGCACCTTGAATAACAATAACTATCAGGGAGAAGAGAAAAGGTAGGCTAAGAGGGAGAGAGGGTTTAAACTTGAGAAAAGAGATTTATTTCTCAAATTTGGTGTGAAGAATATGATGGGTGGAGACCCTATTTATACTAGTTGGGTAAATAGGATAAGAATAGGAATAGGAACTAAAAGATAGATTTTTGAGAAAAGATAATTATTTTAGCTAGGATACATTATCTTTTTATGATAATATAGCTTGAATAGAGGAATATTCCATAAGATAAATAGTCCAGATCCTTAATTAACCAAAAGATAAAAAGAAACAAAGTTAATAAATCTTGAAACAAATTAAACTCACTGGCGTGAGTTCCTTCACGTAAAGATTTTTTTTTTTTCTTCTAAAAATCTTTCTCCTTTTTTTTTGTAAATCATTTCTTTTCTAAACCTTTTTAGATTTTCTTTAAAATATTTATAATTTTATTTTGAACCAACTACATGTAAAACTTAAGAAAGTTAGGTCCAAATTCATTTGGGCTAAAATTTGTTTTAAATACCCAAAACCTTTCTTATAAAAGCCTTTCTAATAAATAATAATCCTTTTTAGTAAATAAAACCTTTTTCAAAAACTAAAACTATTATAAAAATATAAATAATAACTTACAATAAAATACGGAGTATTACACCAATGATATGACTTCTTATTTCTCATATGGGAGATCAAAGTTTATATTTTGGTGGAAGCAAAATTTCAATATTATTAGAGAGAGGAGGAAAGGATTTGGGAATTGTTGGGTCTCTGAATGAGTCGTCCTATTTGAAGGCAGCCCAAAGAAAATTCATATTACTATGGATTTTCGAAAAGGGGCCAAAAAAAAAAGGTAAAATTAGTAGTTCTATTTATTTTGGTGAATTATGGTAAGTCAAAGTACTTGTATGAGTGAAGAGTTACCACCACAAATTTCATGACATTGCTTAAGGTTGGAGTCCTCATCCCAATAATATGTTGGGTATTTAATTTTGCATTGTTTAGCCTTGTACCCAGCCTCCGAGCTGGTGTGCACAGTGCATTGCAGGCTAGTAGCCTTGGTCTTCGAACCATTATTTTTCCTAATAAAAAAAATACTTGTATGAGATTTTCCCTCAAAAAAAAAGTATTTGTATGGGGATAACTTTGAATTTAAAAATATTACTCCCTTCATCTCATAATATAGTACTCACATTACTTTTTTGGTGTCTTAAAAAGTTTTTACCTATGTTTTTTTATATCAATTTGTTTGGAATTAATTTTTACAAAAAAAATTCAAAATACCTCTATCTTCCTTTCAAAATATGTGCCTTCATTTATTACTTTACACCATTTCAATGAACAATTCTTGTTTTTTGATTTTTTTAAAGGAAAAAGAAAACAAACAAACGAGTTCCTAGACAAAAATACAAAAAAAAAAAATCGATATAACTTGGTTGACCCAATGGGTAAATTACCCACCATTAATAGAATTTATTGTAGAGTCGAATTCAACTCAACATTAACAATTACTCCCTCCGTTCCAAAATATAGTTCCCATTTCCCTTTTTTCACGGTAATTTATGCAGGTTGGGATAGTAAAGATTTTTTGTTTATTTAAATAAATGTTGTATGGGAAAAGATGATTTTAGGAGAGAAAATGGAGATAATTGGTGAGAGCATTAATTGTAACATTTTGGTTGAATAAACAAAGAAAAAAACAAAATTCAAGAAACAAATAAATGATAGGACACAATTTTTCTAGACAAATTACGGAAAAATGTAGAACTAAATATGGAAATGGGAACTATATTTTGGGACACCCAAAATGGAAATGGGAACTATATTTTGGGACGGATGGAGTATATTTTAATGATCATTAGGCTTCGTTCTTTTGGACTGGTAGAATATGAATTGAATTGAACTGAGGAAAACTGAATTGTAGAGAGAAATTAGATTGAATATAAGTCCAAAAAGACAGGACCTTAGAAGTGGAAAATCTACCTACTATAGTAGATGTAGTTATAACCATGAGTATTATATTTTGGGACATAGGGAGTAGGATTTATAATCAGTTTAAAACCCTAATATCTTTTGTTGTTCAATTCCATTGAAACTCTTTTTAAAAAATTGAAATTCAAATTTTAACAGAGTTTTATAAGAAAAAAATATAAAATGAAAAAACACCATTTGCTTGCTGCCTTGCTTATTACTTCATTCGTTTCTTTATATTCTACCCGTTTTTTGTTCTATCCTTGTCATTTTAATCTACACACCATTGTTTTTTTTGTCTCGTTTATTTTCTACTCCTTTTTCACCCTTGTTGACTTGGTGGTCCATTTTTTATATAATAATCTATTTTAAAATTTCTCTCTCTACTTTTTTTTAAGTTATCTATCTCACTTTTTAATCTCACTCTTTGTCTTTTCCGTTTTCTTGACTCACCTTTGGACTCTATCCTTACTTCTTTCCCAAAGTGAAATCAATAAATAAAAATTGAAGGAATTTTTTTTATAAATATTGCTCACGTTATTGTTGAGCAATTTTGCACAATTTACACTCAGTTTACATTATTTAAGTAGAGAAAATTTTCATAAACTAAAAAAAGGGTGTACTAAAATAGCATTTCAATTATACTTAAATAATGTTTCAATGAGCAACATAAATTCAAAACAACTACCATTTCAATTACACCCAACTTAACTTAAATAATCAGGATTTTTTTTTAACTTAATTATACTTCAGATCAATTACAATCATAATTAGGATGCTTTCCCGCAAGGTGTTTTAGCCTTGGCGGAATTGGATGTTAATTAATAATATGGCAACTGTTTCCCCTCAAAAAAAAAAAAAAATTACAATCATAATTATACAAAATCTCATATAAGACCTCTTTAAGGTACATGGTGACAAGTTGCGAAAAAAAGTAACACTTTTAACATATAATAAAGTGACTCTTTTAACTTGTAAAATGACTCTTTAAGAATAATAGTAAGGTGTCTTATCATTCTTTTAAAGAGATATTTCATTTAATTGAAGGCCAAATGACATCTACTTCCTCCGTTTCTTAAAGATCTTCCTTGTTACTGTTCCTACAGATACCAAGGAGGATCCTTTTGTGTGGGGTATAGGGTAGGTAAAGTAGGAAAGAGAAAGGGGTTAAGATAAAT
This sequence comes from Beta vulgaris subsp. vulgaris, assembly GCF_026745355.1. Classification (NCBI taxonomy): domain Eukaryota; kingdom Viridiplantae; phylum Streptophyta; class Magnoliopsida; order Caryophyllales; family Amaranthaceae; genus Beta; species Beta vulgaris. The sequence continues at coordinate 278,931 of NC_079203.1, forward strand.
AAACAAATAAAAAGGGGTCAAAGTAGCAGGAAAGAGAAAAGGAGTAAAATTAAATTAATAATGCAATGGTGGACCATATGATAGGGACATGAGAGAGTAAAAAGGTGAAAAAAAAATTCAAATAAGGAATAAAGTAAAAGAGGGAAGATCTTTTGAAAACGCACTTAAACGGAAAGAGGGGAGATCTTTAGGAAACGGAGGGAGTACAATAGATAGTACTCCATCCGTTTCCTAAAGATCTTCCCTCTTTCCGTTTAAGGGTGTTTCCAAAATATCTTCCCTCTTTTGCTTTATTCCTTATTTGGCAAAACAAATTTTTCTATTTATACTCTCATGTCACTATCATATGGTCCACCATTACATTATTAATTCAATTTTACTCCCTTTCTCTCTCCTACTTTAACCCTTTTATATTTGTTTATTTATCTTAACCCCTTTCTCTCTCCTACTTTACTCACACCATGCCCCACACAACTTGATTTTCCTTGGTATCTGTAGGAACAGTAAGTGGGAAGATCTTTAGGAAACGGATGGAGTATTAAAGTAAAAAGATACAATCAAACAAGTATAAATCAAAATCGTTTCTGAGAGAACTACAATGAGCTAAATAGCAATACAACACAACCCCTTGTATTTAATTTGCTGAATCAAACCACTATTGTTGAGGACGTACTCTATCATTCTAACATAGTTTGGGAAGAACATTATTCTTAATCGATGCATATTTTACTGCATTTAAGATTCTAATACTTTCATGTTGAGTTTCGAACTTTAACCAATGATAATAATTTCTCATACCTAAAGACAAAAACCATACTCACAACTCCCATAAGAGAGAATGATATCTCTAGAATAGAGACTAAAATCTCCATAATATATAGGACTTGAAAAAAATCTCATAAATAGGGACTAATTTATTCAACAAAACAACAAAATAAACTAAAAATTGAAAATAAAAAGGGAAAATGGGCTTATCATGTACTCAATGTCATTCCTTAACTGATGAAGAAGGTATGTGAGGCTAGGGTTTGAGAGAGAAAGAAGAGAACGAAAGAAAGAGAGAGGGTTAATCACAAGTGGTCCTACCATAATCTTATTGTAAATTAGTCTTACGCAAGACTTGTTATCGTTGTATAATATATTAACATGAAAGACTATTAAAACAATTTAGCATTTTCCTACTTATCGCCCTATAATTTTTTACTATTACTCTAAATACATATAAATATACACCACATAATATATCCTTACCAAAAATTGAGCCAGACGCCCAAAGATTCCGTCTGACCTTGGCATGGGTGACCTCCTTAGGCGCCTAACCATTCGTCTGGGTGTCCCATTTGGGGAGCAATGATATTTCCATATTCGATATTGGGCAAATTGTCCAATATTATGGCATTTCAGTAATTTTTATGATAAAAATTAATATTAAAAAATTTTAAAAAATATATTTTTATTTTTATTTTGAGATTGTTATTTGAAATCTAATTGATGCATTAGATTACTAATATATCATATCTTAATACCATCTTATCATATCAGTTGACTATTATATCATATCTTGACTGCATATAATAATATTAAGGGAATGTTGTATTATATTGTATTATATCAAGAACTAGTAAAATTACAAAACTGCTATAATATGAGACAAATTGTCCAATATCATATTATCATACATAGGAGAATACTTTCTCCCCATTTTGATACATGACCTATGGTTTTGGTCTCTTGTCTAGCCATCTAACCGTTTGTCTAGGTGTAAAATTGGGTTGCTTGACACAATAATTATATGTGTCAGGCAGCCTAATTTTACACCTAGACAAAAGGTTAGATGGCTAGATGAAAGTCATACCTGCCTAGGGATGGTACTGGGGCGGGTCAAGTAGGAGACCCGCCCCATCCCCGCCCAATTGAGGCGGGGATGGGTCTAGATTTGGCGGGAATGAGGATTAAAATTGTACCCGCAATGGGTGGTGGAGCGGGTGTGGATTTTATGTTATACCCGCCCCATCCCCGCCCGTCCCGCCCCACCCCCACCCCGCATATTTATTATTAAAATTCTATTTGTATACATATATTACTAATGTATTTAAAGACACTTTTGAAATGTAATAAAACATTTGCCTTTGTTATTGTATTTTAACTTTTCTTTTACTATATTATATAGTGATTTTGTGAAGTAGACAACTATAATGGGCTTATGACAGATTTTTTGGTGGTTTTTTTGCGGGCATGAAGTGGGTATGACGCGGATACGACGCGGGTGCGGGGGTGGGTCTAGAATTTCCCCCCGCAATGGGTGGTGGGGCGGGGATGGGGATGAAATCTTCCCCCGCAATGGGTGGTGGGGTGGGGATGGGGATGATAATTTAATGCGGGTGCGGGTATGGGGGTACCATCCTCCGCACTCGCCCCGCCCAATTGCATCCCTATACCTGCCAATATTTGGGTATTCATTCTAAAAATATATAGATTAGCATGGTTCTTTAAAGAATCTTAGATAGCTATAAATAAAAATCGTCAATTTAGAAGATATGTTTGATTTTATCAATTTAAATAGTATTATACGGTAATTTTTGTTTAAGGGAAAACGAACAATAATATTATTAAGAAATATCAATGTTCGTCAAGGTTAAGGTTAACACACCTTGTGGAAAATCATCCACAAATACCTGTTCTAGGCCTTCAACAGGAACTATTATAGCAACAAAGTGAGCTACACAATTACCTACCCGCTTAACATGAGAAATATTAAAAGAAAGAAAACAATAACTTAACACTTGCTTTTATATATGCACCAACTTGATTTTATTTGACAAAGTTATCCATTAACACTTGGTTATATTATGTATACTAACGGACTAGCTAATGTAATTTGATAGAATGATATCCCACAATAGCTCAATAATATGATATTTTAAAGAATTCTTTTTCCATCGATTTTATATTTATATAACCAAATTATAAAAATGTAAGACAATCTAAGATATTCAAGAGGCAAAACCCGTGCATTCTAAAATATAATAAAGTCAGCTAACATATAAATGAATTTAACATAATAATAGAAGAAGAAAATCATGTTCATTGAAAATGAAATGAAACAGAATTGATGTGTATACATATCGTATAGGAAAACATAAACTAAATTTTTTCTTGAAGAGTTCCCATATATCTTATAAATTTTCTAATATTATAAATATGACATGCATTAACATGGGGCCAATCTAATATCGAAATTCACCTTTTCATGGGTTAATTCGGTTCAACTTAATAAGTGAAACTATTTAGGAGCGAGAGAGAAGGATAAATTCAGAATATGCTCCACACTTAAGTGTATGTTTGCATAGTATCAACAAGACTTGTGTTTCATGGGGTTAATTCGCCCATTAATGACTTTTCCTTTTGTGCTTGATTTGCCCATTATATGGCCTTTTTTTTATCCACATGAGTCACGAAAGCTGTACAAAGGAGGAGAAGGGGGGATTCGAACCTGTCTATCGTTCACAACAGCTCAATTTTAATCGTTACGCCAAGACATTCTTGGTATTATATGGCCTTTTGGGTGTATGATAAAAGTTGTATAACGGTATAAAAGTTATCAAGCAAGAGTTTTTTCCAATTCCCCATGGCCTATGCACCAAATGACCAAATTGTTGTCTGTAACCAAGTTAAGATAGAGCTGGGTTGTGGTTTAACCAACCCAAGACTTATGGACGACAGGCCCAATAATCTGGAATTGAAACGTCACTGTTACTTCAACATTATGAAGTTTGGACCATTCACTCTACCAACATCTCGTTTTTCATGTTTGAGCAACCAACATACACCTATTTTCTGCTTCTTCTCTTTGTAAAATTCATCTTTTCGTCTGTAAAAACAAAATTTGCATAAAAAGTTCACATTGCGTTAGATCTAAGAGAGAAATAAAGGGGCGAAAAACAAACAGACACACTCCAGCAAAAGCAACCGACATCTAACAACAGCAACAACCCTAAATTCAAAAAAATTAACGTCAACCAGATCCATTTCTCCTCAAATTCCTTCAATTTCGGCGTCAATCAGCAAGTAATCATCTCTGTCTCTCTTCATTTTCTCAATTTTCATAATTTTACTCAATTTGATTTGTAATTAGGAAAGTTTAATTTCTAACCTTGTTTCAAGATTTGTATGAATAATAACTCTTGTAATCGGCAATTTCTTGATTGAATTTCTTAACTCAATTAAGTAGGTGCATTTCTGTTTAATAGTCCGTTGATATATGAGATTAATTGAGATTGCAAAAAATGTTAGATTACATTTGACTATTCAATTGGAATATAATCATATATGATGGACTTTCTGACAGTGAATTGGTTTGAAATTTTTGTGAGTGCCAGTCAGTGATCGGATGCGGCTGATTGAGGCATTGTCTTAGACCTAAGGCGGTTCGGAATGGACAAAAAATCGAACCGGACCGATCTGCTTGCTGCTGGCCGCAAAAAGGTTTTTAAGTTTCTTCTCTCTTATTAGTATTTTCAATGCATTTGAGTTCAGTTCAGTTAATTTCGGTTTGGCTGAGTCCTGAGTCCTGACTGCTGAGAGTCTGAGACTAGTGGTGTAAGAAAATAGAAAATCTTGGACTCTAAGTTTTGTTCCTTGTATCTGTATTTTATGAGAGCCTTGGACTTGATCAAAATCATATTGCTAACATCAAATTAATACATATTGCTTAAACTTAATATTAGCACATGGAAGCCAGATGGACAACCTGCTTGGGGAGGTCGGGAGACCAGTTAGCTTTGTGTTCAAATTTTTCAGCGTGTTCATCGGTTGTTTTTTGTAGAATGATGTGTACGGTTAATCAACATTTTTCTAACTTGAAAAAGAGTTACTTAAAATGGGTCATTGTATATCAAATCTTTCATTTGGTACTTAGCAGGTTTTCTTTTGTTTGGTTATGTAACAAAAATGTTAGAGACAAAGGGAAAATGAAAATGGAAGGATTAGGAGTTAGGACAGATGGAAGAATAGAAAGAGGGATGTAAGGGATAAGGAGGAAACTGTGGCATTCCATCTTCTAGAAAGGAAAATGTTTTTCTATCCTTAATTCCTTAGGGAGAGCGATCTTCCACCCATTACAAACCAATTAAAGGAAAATGGGAAATATACTTTTTTAAGGAAAAACTAGTGAGTATCCCGGGTGATGCCCCAGGTTATCACTTTTCGTAATTTTTTGTCTAGTGATGAAAAATTGACATCATGACATGATAAATAATTGTATAGTATTTTGAAAAATACTCTTTAAAGTTTGGAGATTAAAGCAAAAGCTTAACTTTCTACAATATATTGGCCGAAGTAAGAGTTTATGTCTACAATAGTCTCTTGTTATTATCATTGAAGTGTTAAGAATTTAACTATTTGTACAAGTCTTTTAATAAGATATAATTATAAGATACTCCCTCCATCCCAAAATATAGTTCCCATTTCCATTTTGGGTGTCCCAAAATATAGTTCCCATTTCCATATTTAGTTCCACATTTTTTCGTAATTTGTCTAGAAAAACCGTGTCCCATCATTTATTTGCTTCTTGAATTTTGTTTTTTCCTTTATTTATTCAACCAAAGTGTTACAATTAATGCTCTTTCACCAATTATTCTACACTCTCTCTCCTAAAATCATCTTTTCCCATACAACATTTATTTTAATAAACAAAAAATCTTTACTATCCCTCTTATATTCTACTTGCATAAATTATCGTGAAAAAAGGAAAATGGGAACTATATTTTGGGACGGAGGGAGTACTATTCTATTTTATTTTGAAATAATAAACAATGATGTAATGTCGGATTCCTCATTATGCTCTCACTTTTCATATCAAAGGTCATGACTTCGATACCTTGTAACTAAATAATGTTACTTTTTTAGTTGAGAGGTTTGACATTGAAATAGAGCATTTGCATTAGCACCTTAGAGGAGGTGCCACGTGGCACATAAACTTTCATAGGAAAGCCTTTTAATATATATATATATATATATATAATATATATATATATATATATATATATATTATATATATATATATATTTATATATAATTATATATATATATATATATATATAGAAGGATAATATGTTTATTTTCTACGTTTTGATGATTATTTATCTAGATTTTTTGCAACGAATTTCAGCTCAGCTAATGTGTACCATTTAAGTTAATATGGTTTATGTTGTTGATTTGTTTCTTCAAGAACATGCTTTTGGCTTGTGACAGTAACTTTGTAATCACAGGGAGTAAGGACTAAAATGTTTTTGTTTCATTCCTTATTCTAAATTAATATTGATTATGTACCCAATACTTGATCGTATTGCTATATCAAACTGGAGCCACTTGTATTCTTGGCAGACGGAAAATCCGCTTTCTATTAGGTTGTACTTCCTCTACACTTTCCAAGAAAAATATCGGTTTGATGATTATCATGGAAAGTCATATACATGACTTCTTAGCAAGCATACATGGGCATGTGCCTGTTGATTTCAGTTTTGGGGATTTTGATTGGGTCTTGATTTTGTATGTATATTTCCAGCTTCAACAATATCGTCAGAAAAAAGATACTAAAGGGAAGGATGGGAAAGGAAAGGATGGAAAAAGCAGTAGTAGATCCACCAGTAAAGCTGATAAATTTGAACAAGATGAAGCTGATGCCAATTCGGTCTCTGCTGCTGGTACAAAGAAGGCAGAATCATCTCAAGCTTCTGGAGCTGAAGTTGAATTATTAGTGAATTCTGTAGATTCTATCATTGATACCCAGAAGGCTTTGGAGAATTCAGAAGGTACCTCTGCTGATACGCAGAATGCTGTTGACAATAATGTGTTTGTAGAGACTTCGTCGAACCGTGAACCTGACTGTAGTACTCCAACCAAAGGAGAGGTTGAGATAGATGCTCATGAAGTTGAAGGGTCTGGGACATCAGAATCTACCAAATCAAACACTGTTCATGATGATGTTTTGGCTGTTGCTACTGACTCTTCCCCTGAAGCAGCATCTGATACTGAAATGGTTGCTGCTGTTTTTGTTGAAGCAAAGGGGCAGCTTGTGGGAGATCAGGTATCAGTTGTAGGTTGTGCCTTCTTTCTTCTTCATCGTCTTCTTTGTTTTCATCTTTTCCATTCACCATTATCATCTGCTACATGATTTGATGATAGTGTATCACCAACGTTATGCCAATATAACGTGTCTGATAACATGTTGACCTGTCAATAATCTTGCAAAATTTGATGTATAATTTTATTCTCATTTGTTGCTGGGTAGGGGCAATGCAGGAAGCTGACAGTTTTGATCCTAAGAATTCTGATAGAAGTGTCGCGCTGGAGCTGGGAGATTATAAGGCAATTGAGGCTTCTGTTCCTGTTGAGACAACCTCTGTCGGTGCTGAAATAGCAAGTCCGACAATGCTGAATCGGGAAGGAGTTGATGTGAACCAGTCATACAATGAAAATGCACTTGCTGTGCAATCCATAAGTGATTCGAGAGATTCTGAAAGAGAAGAAAATCAAGCTGATTCGGATCAGAGAGTTGTTGAAGGTTACGGTGAGGCATACTTACCTGAGGGTTCTAGTGTGATTGATGTCAAAAGTCACGTAGACTCTGTTAAGAGCAACCTTGGAGATTCTACTGAGGTCCGATCTTTGTGCCATGTTGTACATGGAAACTCCTTGGATCTTGTTCAGCTTGCAGAGGTACTCAAGGGGCTTCCTGAAGGTGATTTTAGGTATCTGATCAAGTCAAGAGAAATAAGAGATTATGGCAATCTTCCTGTGCCCAAAAATGAGATAGTTGCTCTTTCTGCGACATTGCAGGAGCAGCTTTATCTTGCAAATATTTCGAAAGACTTTTTTCACTTGCAACTTCTGGAGCAGCGTGAGCGACAAACTGATCGTGATCTTGATGAGTGTAGATCTGAACTGGAGAATGCTATCAGCGAGAAACTAAACTTTCAGAACCTGTATCACGATGCCAAGGAAGAGTGTGTGGAATTTTCTGCAAAAGTTGATGAACTGAAGATCAAATTGGATGAATCAGTCGCGCAGATCTCCAGTCTTTCTGCAGATATGGCCAACTCTGATGTTATTCTGGAAGCTGCACAGCTAGAGAATGAAAAGCTACTGAAAAGTCTCGCATTAGTGTCTGAGCAGCGTAACGAATTTGAGGAGGTGATGAAACAATATTCTTATGAAAATGAGAAGCTTTCACTGGGTATGGCTGATAGTGATACTCAACTGGCCACCTTGGAGCAGGAAATTACCAACTTGAAAATGACCCTTTCTTCTATGACTGACGAGAGGAAAAAGTTTGAGGAGGAAAAGGATTACCTTTTTCATGAGAAGGAGATGCTTTCAGAAGATTTAGCAGATTGCAGGAGAGTGATTGTGGATTTACAGCAGGTAAATTCTGGTTTGAATACAAGCCTTGCAGTCTTTACTGAAGAAAGTAAGAAGCTGAAGGACCATGAAGAGTTCCTTGCCCATGAGTTCGAAAGACTTTCTACAGAGCTCGTTGTTTACCAAGATAAGGTGTCAATACAACATCAGGAACATGTGCAGCTTGAGGCTGAACTGAAAGAAGCTATGTCGCGCCTTGAACAGATGGCCGAGGAAAATATTTTCCTTCATAGCAGTTTAGAAATTTATAAAGCTCGAGTCGCTGACACAGATAGCAGGCAATTTCAGCTTTCTTCTGTTGGGACTCGTAGCTCTGCGGAAAATTCGTTGAAAGGAGATGATGAAGCTGCATTGCAGTCAGTGGCTCCTGCAGGTGGAGAATTTGACGGCATATCCCTTGTTGAGCTGCCATCTGGTTACAGTGAGGGTTCTTCTATTATGAGGGGATGTCTGGAGGAGGCTGAGAAAATAATGCAAAAACTCGAAAAGGCAGTTGACTACATGCATTCTCACTCAGTATCCCTGAGTCGGTCATCTGGTAAAGGAGTATCAAAATTAATTCAAGCTTTCGAGTCCAAAGGTAATGTTGATGACAATGAGTCTGAAGAAAACCCCACAATTGAAAGTGTGGGGCCTCTAGATCCTTATGTGGCTGCAAAGGAGCAAATAAGTTGCTTGGGAAATGTGCTTCAGGCACTGGTTCAGAATGTCAAACACGTGGATACTCTGGTCATGGATGAAAATAATCGCTGTAAAGCTGCTGTGGTCACCTGTGGGCAGCTGGAGGTTGAAGTTGAAGCTCTAAAGGATATGAGTAATAATCTTGAAGCAAGGAACATCGAGCTGGAAGTTATTTGTGGAGCTATGAATCAGCACGCATATGATACTGAAGCAAAGAAAACTCAGCTAGAAGATTTGTGTGAATCCTTGAAGAGCCAGTATGCTGGTCTTCAGTTGCAGAATATTAAGCTTGTCAAGAAGTTGACAGACACTCATTCTAGAGTTTGTGAGCTCCAGATTCAGCTGAAGGAAATACAAAAAAGCTCAGCTGAGGTGGCCTCTACAATTCTCAGCGAAGTCGAAACCATGCAAAGGGAAATGAGAGAGAATATATTTTCAGTTGGAAGGGAATGGAGCTCTTCCTTCGCAGCGCTTGCTCCGATTGTTCAGAAGCTTGATTCAGCTATTCAATCTGCAGTTAGCTACTCTCTTCCGAGTGAACTAAGCCATGACTTGAACGGCCACTTCTCCTTCTCTGTAAATTCTGCCTGTGAGGTGATTGAAAATTGCAGGTCAAAGCTTGAAGCTCATGATGAGCTTTCTAGTTCATATAGACAATTAGAGGAAAAGCTGTGTGGTGTTGATGAAGAGCGCAGTTTAGCCATTGGTCTATTGCGAAAAATTTCTGCTGATCTAATGAATTTGCTGAATGTTGCTGGTGAACACTTTGAAGATAGTGAATTTTACAGTAAAGAGAGCTACCAACAGGATCCTTTAGACGCCGGTTATTATGAAGCTCTTGTCGCAAGAGTGGGCAATATGCTTGGTGACATACAGCTGCTTAAGGAGTCCAATAGCAATTTATCCACCGACTTGTTTAATAGAGTCAGTGACATTGAGGAATTAAACAAAAGGTGTCTGGACACTGACTCATTACTGAAGCTTTGTTTGGATGTTAAAGAAGTGCTTAAGGTCCAAGATACAGAGGTGGATATAGATGATGCACCTGTTTCACGCCTGCAGTCTGCAGTTTCGTTGCTTATTCAGAAATACTTGGAGCTGGAAGAGCAGGCCAGCTTATCTATTAAAGATATTAACTCTAGAGTGATGGAGTTTAATGAGCTGCAAGGCTATGTTGAGTTGTTGAACTCTTCGATTATTCAGCAGCAGAATGATATCCTTGTTCTCAGGGAGAGCTTGGTTCAAGCAAAGGATGGCTGTGATGCTATGCAGACTGAGTTACTGAATAAAGTCAAGGAGCTAGAGCAGTCAGAACAGCGGGTTGCTTCTGTTAGAGAAAAGCTGAGTATTGCTGTTGCAAAAGGGAAAGGCTTGGTTGTGCAGCGTGACAGTCTTAAACATTCTCTGGCTGAGATGTCAAGTGAACTTGAAAAATGCTCCCAGGAGTTGCAGTTGAAAGATGCTAGGCTTCTTGAGGTCGAAGAGAAACTGAAGGACTATTCAGAGGCTGGTGAACGTATGGAAGCTCTGGAATCTGAGCTGACATATATCCGTAACTCTGCGACGGCGCTGAGAGAGTCATTTTTTCTGAAAGATTCTATACTTCAGAGGATAGAGGAGATTTTGGAAGATCTTGAGCTGCCGGATCATTATCACTCTAAAGACACCATTGAGAAAGTTGATTGGCTAGCAAAGACTGTTGCTGGCAATTCTTTTCCGGCAGTTGATTGGGACCAAAGGAGTTCTGTTGGAGGAGGGTCGTATTCAGATGCTGGCTTTGCTGTTACCGATGGAGGCAAGGATGATGTGCAACCAACTTCTAATGTGGATGATGATCTGAGAAGGAAATATGAAGAGTTGCAGACAAAGTTTTATGAATTGGCTGAACAAAATGACATGCTGGAGCAATCACTGACGGAAAGGAACATTTTGGTGCAGAGATGGGAGGAGATTTTGGATAGAATAAATACACCTACCCAGATACGATCCATGGAACCTGAAGAAAGGATTCACTGGTTAGGAACTGCTTTATCAGAGGCTGACCACCACATGAGGTCTCTTCAGCAGAAAATTGAGAAACTTGAGAACTATTGTGAATCATTGTCAAATGATTTAGACGAATCACAAAGAAAAATTTATGAACTCGAATCAGCTCATGAAGCAATCTTTCATGAGAAGGAAAGTGCATTGTCTGAAGCTGATGAGCACATGAAGTCCCTTCAGCAGAAGATTGATAGCTTTGAAAGTTACTGTAGCTCACTGTCCACTGATGTAGAAGAATCACGTAGAATAATATCGAAGCTTGAATCCTCTTTGCAAGCTGCTACTCAAGGGAACGAGATTCTGTCGAGTAGCTTGGTGACTTTGACCACTGATCATGAAATAGCCATGCATACCGCTGTGCAGTATGAGCTTGAGCTGGATACATTAAGGAATGAAGTTGATGTTTTGCAGGGGAACTTGGTAAAGAAGCTCAGTTATGAGAATCAGATGAACCAGATTGAAAGGGACTTGAAGAGATTGCAAATCTTGATTCTTGATGTGCTTCAGGATTCTGGAGTTGAAGACGAGTCTCCTGATGTGAGTAGTATTCAAGTCTTGGAAAGATTGATCAGAAAACTTGTGAATCATGATAGAGAAATTGATGCCGAAGGTCATGATCCTAAACCAGGTGTCCACAATCACATTATAGAGCATGCTGCAAAAGAATTAACTATGACTCATATAGAGAATGAGCATCTATCTGATAAGGATGTTATGGAAATGGATGATTCCAAGTCTAGAAGCAGAGTCCACGAGGGGCAGAATATTGAAGATCTGAGACGAGATCTTGCTGAGGCTCTAGATGAATTAGTAACCGTTAGGGAAGAGAGAGATGTATACCTGCAGAAGAATCAATTTATGTTGAGCGAAATTGAAGATTCGAACACGAGAAAAAAGGAGTTTCAGGAGCTGCTTAATCAGGAAGAGCAGAAGTCAGCCTCTTTGCGTGAGAAGTTAAATCTTGCTGTTAGAAAAGGAAAATCACTGGTGCAGCAAAGAGATGGTCTGAAACAGAACATTGAGGAGATGACTGCAGAGATCGATCGATTGAAATTCATTATAAACAATCATGAACATTCACTTGTGGAGTCTGGTCAGAAGATAAGTGATTTGTCTCTTGAGCTAGAAACGTACAAAGCATTTGAAGCTGAGAACTTATCCTTGAATAACCGTCTGAAAGAAGCTGAACAACATCTACAGCTAAATAGCCATACTTTGAGTATGCTGCTTAGCAAACTTGGTGAGATCCATGCTGGTGAAGTAATTGATGCTCAGGATCCACTGCAGAAGTTGGAAGGAATTGTAAAATTATGCTCTGATCTACAACACGTGGCTGCTTCATCTGAGCAGGAGGCAAAGAAATCCAAAAGATCGGCAGAGCTTCTGCTGGCTGAGTTGAATGAAGTTCAGGAACGGAATGATGGTTTGCAAGAAGAATTGGAAAGAGCCTATGATGAAATATCAAATCTCTCAAAGGAAAGGGATATTGCATCTTCGGCCAAAATAGAAGCTCTTTCTCATCTTGGCAAATTATCTGAAGAGAGAGAGAATCAACGTGCTGAACTTGAGAGGCTGAAGTCCAGTGTGCATGGAGTGAAGAAAGTCTTCTTTGATGTATCTACTCTAAGTGATGATATATTTGCCAAGGATTTAGAGCTTTTGCTCAATGTAAAGGCTCGTATGGAGCCTTGCATGGAACTTGGTGCGGACTCTGTACGTGCTAAAGATCATGGTGGCCGTGTCTCTGTTAATTCCAGATTCAAGGTGCTTTATTCTGAATTTTCATTGTTGTTTATTTGTGAAGATATTATGCTTTGCTTGCCCTGTGTTTACACTACTAGAGTCTGCCCTCATTATCCCTCTTTCTCTCTTCCTGTCTCCTGCTTGGCTGTTGATTGGGGCATCTAAATAGATGAATGCAGGCTTGCTGGAAAGTTGAATACTCGCTATTATATTACATATACCATGAATTATCCATGGTCTCAAATTTTATTATTCAGAATTGCGTTGTATATCTTATCCAAGATCTAGGGAGTGTAAACTATCATTTACAAGAATTGATAATATAGGAAGATGCTTCTGTTGTGGTCTTGTGGATGTTGTATTTGTACCTAAGCCGTGACTCTTTCTTGAAGAAGTTAATCCATTCAATGCACTTTAACTTTTCCAAATCTAACATGTTCTAGTAATGAAGATCAACTGAGCCATTTTGCACTTCTGTGTAACATTTAGTTGTGGTTATTTTGCATATCCATCTCTTATAGTAACTGAGTTGCGGTTCACCTGTTTCAGGATTTTTGGTCAAAAACTTCTTCGTGGGGAAATAAGACCCCGGATTCATTTGATGAAGGTGCTGATTTTGATATTGAGCAGCACCTTCAGCAGCTAACAGAAAAGATTAGTGATTTTAAGGAGAGAATACATGGCCACTCAATGTCATTGAGAACAGAGATCGAGTTGGTATCCACTGCCATTGGCACCATGCTAAGAGAAATTGCCTCTCAAAGGAGCTCCTTGGAATCCATCAAGGGTGACAACATCCGTCTTGAATCAATTGAGAAGGAAAAAGACATGGAGGGAATTGTGATGCGAAGAAGCATATCACTTCTCTACGAAGCATGCACTAGCTCAATTATGGAGATTGAAGACAGAAAAGCCCAATTGATCGGTGACACTTTTGCAAATGAAAATCTGAGGATCAATCTGCCAGCTTTACCTATAGGTGATGGAGGAAAGTTCAGTGGGGATGCTCTTTCATCTTCTGAGGAATCTGTAAAAAGCCTGGCGGATAGGCTATTGGTGGCTGTGAAAGATATTGTTGAGATTGGAACTAAGAGTTTTGAAGGTCATAATAAAGAGTTGAAATCTACAATATTAGATTTGCAGAAGGAGCTTCAAGAAAAGGATAGCCAAAGAGAACGATTATGCATGGAGCTTGTAAGTCAAATCAAGGAAGCTGAAGCTACTGCAGCAAATTGTTCCCGGGATCTGCAATCAATGACGAAATATGCTCATGACTTGGAGGACAAGTTAGAAGCATTAGGCAATGACAGGAGTTTGTTGGAACAGAGGGTGGCTGAACTACAGCATGAATATCTTAGTTCAACAGAGTTAGGAGAAAAGGTTAAGTCATTGACTGATACAGTGGCTGCCAAAGAACAAGGTCAAGTTACATATTTATTTATTTAAATTCTAATCTTGATCTACCTCCCGTATGTTATGATTATCTCTGCAGTATCTGACAATGAGTGGCCCTGTACATGTGTTTTAATTGCAGAAATTGAGGCTTTAATGCAAGCACTAGAGGAGGAGGAGAATCAGATGGAATCCCTGAGAAGTAAGGTTGACGAGTTGGAAAAAGCAGTGCAGCAGAAGAGTATTGATTTGGAGCATGTAGAAGCTTCTCGTGCGAAGGCCCTTAAAAAGCTGTCTGTTACTGTGAGCAAGTTTGATGAACTGCACCATATGTCTGAAGGTCTTCTATCAGAAGTTGAAAATCTTCAAACGCAGTTGCAGGATCGAGATAGAGAAATTTCTTTTCTAAGGCAAGAGGTCACTAGATGCACAAATGATGTCTTAGAAGTAACAAAAATGGCAAAAGAGCGAAGTTCTGGTGAACTTTATGATCTTTTGACATGGTTGGATACAATGTTTTCTGGTGTTCTGAAGCGTGATGCCCATGGTGTTGATGATAATGTTTCTCATGTTCCTGAATACAAGGAGCATGTTGAGAGGGATATAACATGTATAATATCAGAATTGAAAGATTTGCGGGTTGCAGCACAAAATAAGGATACACTATTGCAAGCAGAACAGAATAAGATAGAAGAGTTGCTGCACAGAAAAGCAGCTCTGGAAGCTTCATTGCATGAGAAGGAGCTATATCTAAATTCTCTCCAGGGTGGTGGGGTATCTGGATTAGGAACCTCTGAAATCGTCGAGGTTGAACCAATGGTATGTTTTATAAATGAATTATGAGCTTAGTTCCCCAAAATATTGTGTAGTTTTGTGAGAGAGCAACTAGTGTGCACGTTGTGAAATATGTTGCTCATCTAGTTGAGCTGGAAAGTTACCATCCAATCGCCATGGACTGGTTTGGAACTTGGGGAGGTCATCAGACGCTTCTGGACTGAGGCTTGTTGAAGGGACGTATATATCTGGCTTGTGTATATTAGTTGGACCATTTTTGTGGATATTTATTAGGCCTTTTTTTTTAATCTCTGCTTAGATTCTTTTGTTTATGCAACCCTTTCTAGAGTCAGTGCGATATGTTTTTTTCTTGCAACTCTAAGGGTTTTTTCTTTTCTGATGCATGACCTGCAGATGAACAAATGGACATCATCAGTTACTTCTTCTCAAGTCCGGAGTTTACGCAAAGTGAACAATGACCAAGTAGCAATAGCTATTGATGCAGATGCTGGAAGTTCTGGTAGAATTGAGGATGAGGAAGATGAGAAAGGCAATATTTTCTGCGTCTTTTGTGTTTCCTTTTCTTTCCACAGAATCAGATTGCTTAAGATTTTTCCTGAGCTCAATGATTTTCTTCTTACCATGTCTCTTTTCTCTTCAGTCCACGGCTTTAAATCACTTACAACATCGAGGTTCATCCCCAGGTTCACAAGGCCTGTCAGTGACATGATTGATGGTCTATGGTAGGCTGTTTGTTATCGTTTCTAATAATATATTATTAGAGTTATATATTTTCTCTGAGTCTGATTGTTTTCCTCTCTGCTGCTTGCCAGGGTTTCTTGTGACCGAGCACTAATGCGTCAGCCTGCTTTGCGTCTTGGTATTATGATTTATTGGGCTGTATTACATGCATTTCTAGCCTCATTCATAGTTTGACGAACTGCTGTTTATAAGTGGTAATCACTCTTCTTTTGTGAATAATACTTTTTGGAATTTGTGAAATGTTGCTAGAGATAATGTAACATCATTGACATTCTCTGGATTGTATCAACTGTCAGTTTCCTTTTCTTTTGTGAATAATACTTTTTAGACTGCAGCTCCGGAATGTTTGTTTTCCTTCAAAAAAAAAAGAAGCTGCAGCTCTGGAATTTTGTTTTTTCTTTCCATATTAGGATTTAAGAGTTTGGTTTCTTTGTCTTCTGTTTGATTTGTCCCCTACCTTAGTTCTTTGATGCGTGACTGTAACTTTCTTTGCTTCTGTACGACTTAAACATTGCTGATGTTTATTTCTCAGCTCTATCTTAATTTTTGGAACTCTTTCTCATATTACTTTTTGGGGAAGTATGATAATGAGTTGTACTTATGCTTATGCTTATGCTTGTCTTCTTGATGAAATGCAGAATCAATACGTCTGTGGCCAAGTGAGAGATGCAATTGCCTGTAACGGTATTTTGTATCAATACGCACCATACGAACTACCAAGGTTGTACTGTTTCAAAGTTCAGGTCTATTTTAAAATGTGCAAACTGAGATTTGCTGCTGTTTTATTGATGGTGAATCTCAGTCAGCTTGGCTACATTCTAGGAGGAGCCATTGTTACCGTTAGCAGTATATGTTCGTGAAAGACGAAGCATTTTTGTTACATGGAGTACAGCTACAAATGTGTGGTTTTGCACACTCATACAGGTTTCTGTAGGCTTGGAGCCGTGTACAATGTACAAAAGAATTTAGTTAGCAACATGCGGTTCTTGATTTTGTGAATTTATAAATTCTTTAGTACATCAACTACATGTGGAATAGAAAGAAAGGCTTTGATTTACCTGAATTGGATTCATAGCAGTATCCTTTTGTAGCATACGTTGCATAAGGCTAGAAACATCTATGGTGTTTGATTGGTTTTGAATTGTTGATATGGCAAAGCTTACTAATTTTTTAGTTAGGTTATTGACTGAATATGTTTTATGGGAGAACAAAGATTAAAGACAATTTTATAATTTCACTTGAGAGTTTATTGTCACCATCTAATTTCATCTTATTAGAGTGGATCCAATCATTTTCTTATCTTGTTCTTCGCATAACATGTTCTATAAATAGCTATAAGGAGATATATAATCGTGTGTGATTTAGAGTAAAAATGACTATCATGTAAGATAACGGCATGCTAAAAAAACATAGATAGACCTTCAATTAATCAAACCATAAATATACAAGTATACAACAAAGTCCCCAATATTAGTCTCACATACACAACTGGCACACAGGCAAAATGGCCTTGCCAATTGCCATACAGAAGCAAATGAAAACCAAATACATCAACAAAGAACCTTGAAGTCCAATTCTTCAGTGATGATTATGAATATGATGGTTTAATTAGCAAAAATATATGACAGGAAATTTGTTCCAATATGCATAGGAAAGAATGCCACCATCTAATCTCAGCAACAACCTTGGCTACCTCATAGCTTGGAGGTACCTACTTGTTCCGCAAACTCCTTGATGTTACCTTTAGGATTCTTGTCAAACCTGTCAAGTTTAAAGTACTGCAACTCTATCCCTTTGGCTTCACCATGGAGCATCAAATCAGCCACCACCCTCCCTATCACTGGACCCATCTTGAATCCGTGTCCAGAAAATCCACCCGCAACTATCACATCCTTCCCAAACTTGCCTCCTAAGAAGTCTATCACATAATCCTCATCCGGGGTCATTGAGTACATGCAGGATTGCGCTGAGACTGGATGATCATGCTCAATTCGACCCCCGAACTTCTCTTGGACCCACTTCCTAAGAAAGTCCATTAACTTTGGATCAGGGGTCCAAGATCGTTTATCTGGGTCACAGAATCGTCCTCCGTGTACCCCAACCTTGATCAACCCAGGATACTCTAAAGACGGAGTACCATATATGTATGGATTCCCGTACCCAGCAAAGCTAGGAAATCTCCCATCAATTGAGTAATCTCTTTCATGCTCTTTCTTGATCTTCCAATAGCATATGGTAGTCTCCAAAGGTTGAATAGGAACTTCACGCCCTGTCACCACCTTTACCAGCTTACTCATCCATGCACCAGCTGTGATCACACATTTCCTGCCAAAGAATTTCTCCCCTGTAGCTGTGGAAACCACTATGCAGCCGTGAATATCTCTGCTTATGTCGGTAACCTTCATGTTGTCTTTCAGAATTGCGCCATTATGAAAGGCTAAGGTTTGAAACATGGACACAGCTTTGGTAGGCTTGATTACACCAGCCCCTCCACTGACAACCCCAATCCAGTCCTCCGGTACTACCACCCCTCCAGAGAACTCCTGAGACACTTGTACATGATCAAGCACCCGAAACTCAATGGAGTTGGACCGACAGCTCTGAATGGCGGCCTGGAGAGACCGATCACTAGCTTGACCAATGTCGAGCTGGTTGGTGGGGTACAAGACTCTATACCCAATCTGAGACTGAGCGTCTTCCCATAACTTAGAGGATTCTAGGACCATGGAAGAGTAGTAAGGCTCAGGGTAGGTGACACGGAGAGTTCGAGACTCTCCGTGGGAAGATCCCCTGTTGTGCAGCAAATCAAACTGTTCTAATAACAGTGTAGAGTACCCCCTCTTTGATGTTTGATAGGCTGTGCAGCTCCCCATGATCCCACCTCCCACCACTATAACATCAAAGTTGTGTTCCACAGCGTCCTCCTTTCTTTTGCAGCTACCCATCTCACTCTCTAATCTCTCCCAATTAGGACTCTTTCACAGTTCACAAAACAACATTGTAAGTTACCAGTAGATTATAGCATTGTTATAGAAGTACTTTCTGAGTTATCTTTTCTGAGGAAAAACAAAGATGATAAAGGAACTACCACATAATGGGATAATTAATCAAAGAAAAAACCACAACATTTTCTGCTTCTATTAATGTTCCACTTAATACACATCAATCACACAACATTTTGTTAGCAAATTAATAAAATAACATAACTTTGATTAGATGATATAGAAGTATTCATCATCAATCAACAAAGATATACATATGTATAATTCACCATGAATTATCGGTATTATCCCATCATAATGATCCAAAACCCCAAACATCCTTTTAACACACCACATCAAAGTACTTTATTAGAAACTAAGTAAATAAAACTCATGCATATAGAAAATCTACAAAAAGCAAGGCCTAGTTAATCTTAATCTATAGGGTGACAAAAGCAAAGTAACATAATTAGACAAAAGTTTGGTTCCTCTGTAGTTGTATTACTACATACTTAAATGCAATAAATTACTCGCTTACACAAATAAATGAAGTAAATATACAGTATAGAAGTAAATTGCAAGAGAAAATAGTGGAAAAAGAAGAGAGTGACATGCACACCTAGTCCTCCTTTACAGATCTGTTGCCAAATGTATGTCAATTCACGCTAACAAGCTGCACTGCTCAGTGGGATATTAACAAAAATGAAATATGTGAAGAAGGAGAAGAAGATGATGATGCATCTATATGTGAAGAGATAAAAGAGAGGAAGAGAGAGATGAAATGGAAAGGAAATGAGTCAACTCCCTCATTCGTCCTGTCCACGTCCACTTCGCGAAGTTTCATAATAACTACTTCCTTCGTCCCAAATTAGTTGCTACATTTTGACCCTAGATATTATTCACGTCATAATTTTGACTATGTTTTACTCCATATATACAAGAAAAAATATAGTCATATTGGATCTTGTTTGATTCGTCCCAATTTGTATTTTCCAAATATATAATTTTTTCATATATGTAACTCAAGATATTGGTATTTAAAGTTGCATCTTGTAAACTGTGAAAAAAGCAAATGTAACAACTGATTTGAGACGGAGGGAGTACTTCAGTAGGTGTAGGAGTATTTATGAAAGGTGTTTAAAGCCCACGTCACAGCCAGCTAGCATCATACCTCATACGATTGTACATTTAAGATTATTTTGCAGTCATATGCTTATTTGGAGCTCTTAATTAAAGTCTACTTTGTTCATTTGGAGAAAAATGAGCAAAAATATAGTATCGGATATACTATATTCAGGTACACTTGAGTATATGATAAAAGGTTCTACACTTCACTTGTCTTAATCTTTACGAATCACAATAATGTAAAATTATGTTGTTAGCGTACTTTGTCCCACTCTCTTAATAAGAAAAACATGTTGTAAAACAAGTGTTAACACTTGTCTCGGATAGTGGGGATTGGGAAATGAGGATATACTCTAACAAGTAAAGATGATGTTACTAAACTTGTCCATTTCTCTTTGTCCAATTTAGATATTTGTTCTCCAAATACTGTTAAACTTTTTCTTCATACTTCCAAGACTTGCAACACTTGGACTTCTTCCATGATATATTGTTGACTAATTTTTTTTTTTTACTAAGAGTATGTTTGGTTTGAGGGAAAACATCTTTTGCAGAAAAATGGTCTTTTACGAAAAATATTTTGGAAAACGCAAATAAATATTAGCTTTTCTTTGTTTGGTTTGAGGAAAACTATTTAAATTAGGATTGAAAAATGGAGATGCTGGAAATGAGTGAGTGGAAAAAAAAAATATTTATAAGAAGATGAAAAAATTATTTTCCACCTTAGTTTTCATTTTAGGTCTCTTGTCCAACCAAAAAACTAAAAATGCGAAAAATCGTTTTTTTCCATTTCAAATGGAGCCTAAGATATGACGCACATTTGTCTAAAGGCAGTTAAATATGGTCTTAAACTAGTGTGAGGATGAGGCCTAGGAGGTGCTTTAGGTAGGGAAGGTTATTGACATTATACTTCATAAGTCATAACTCATAAGACATAAGATATACGAATAGGGCTGGTCACAAATGGAACTGTTTGTGAACAGTTTGAATTCGGCTCGTCAATTGTTCGGTTCGAGCATGGTTTGTTTCTAACGAGCTTAACTCAAGCTAAAAAAAATGTTCTCTTACTTAACGAGCCAAACTCAAACTATTTGGTATTTTGTTCGTTAGCTCGCAAACAGTTCGAATATTAAAAATATGCTTCTATGCCTTATGAGTTATGACTTATGAAGTATACTGTCAAGTTGTTAATACATCCCTCAGTCTTCATACTACCTAGTTGCTATATTATGACTCTTCCTTTCTTAGTTCTCCAAAATCCAGTAATTATGCTATTGCCATATTAAAATAATTTCCCATACACAAGACTCGATTAAAGGTTCGATTCGTTTGTTTTTTGAGCCAAGCTCGAAAACGAGCTCGAGCTTCAATAATAGCTTTTGAACAGAGCTCGAGCTCATCTTTAAAGTTCGAATCGAAATCGAAATCGAGCCTTACAAATTAAAGGGTTATAAAGCCAAGCCTTGATATGGTTCGACTCGACTCGGCCCGGCTCGTATCCAGTCCTATATACGAAGTATATATATTTGAAGTTTGGCTCGTTAAGTAATCAGCCCTTTTTTTGGGTTTGTTTTCGGTTCGTATAGAAACAAACCAAGTTGAATCGAGCATTTGACGAGCCGAACTGAGATGTCATGATCTTAACTGGATGGAAGAAAAAGAAAATGAGAGGTCCTAAATTTTATGATTCCTATAAGAGGAAAAAATAGTAGCGGTCAAATATTAAATTGTGATATTTTCTTATTTTTCTTATAAACGAAAATCATGACTTATCTCCCCTAGAAAAAAAAGAAAATCATGACTTATCTAAATGCATATGGCGTAATCTTAATAACATTTATTTACAAAAATATCCTTAAGATATAAAATTTGTGAATCTCCGAGATGAACCGGCACTACCTTGTACAATATGTAGAAGACCGGCAGTGGAAATAGGGGAAAAGGGTACAAAGACTAAAACCCTAAAAAAGGACCCAAAAGTATTGCCTATTGCCTTCCTTCTTCTCTGCTTTCCAACTCTCTACACTCTCCAGATCGCTTTGCCTTATTTTCTCTTCACTGGGTTCGTCTCTCTCTCTCTCTCTCTCTCTCTCTTTCTCTCTCTATCTCTCTTTCTTCTGCAATCTGTCTTCAATTGCTGTTGCTTTTTTTTTGTTTTAAAAGCTATATCCGTCGAAAATTGTCTTTTTCAAGATCCACTTCGTAAATTTTCTCAAACCCTAACTTATGAGTACAATTTAACTTTTTCACATCTGTGTTGTGTTGTGTTGTGTTGTTCGTTATACTTTGTTGCTAATTCGTGATGTTGTTAAACGTTCTTTCATCTTCAGATTGTTCTAAAATTTCTTTTAGTTGTTCGTTTACTTATTTAAATTTCGCGATTGACTTGATCTGAATGTCTGAAACATTTATTAGGCGATTACTCTGAACAATGTCTCGTGTATATGTTGGAAACTTGGATCCACGGGTCACTGAGCGAGAACTTGAGGACGAGTTTCGTGTTTTTGGTGTTATACGAAGGTGAGAATCTTTGAAATTTGAATTACATCTTTTTTCCTCAATGATTTTCCTTATTGGGGAATTCTGATTAATTGCTTTCGAAGAATTTTATCGACCTTGTAGTTCAGAATAGTGCGTTTATTTTTATTATTATCATTAACTGCTAGTTAATTGAAACCAAATTATTGGAGGTTGGAGCTATAATAGTTTACGAACTGGTTGATGTTATGCTATCGTCTTGATTTCGTCTAAATTTGTCTTGGTTGTGCAGTGTATGGGTTGCTCGGAGACCTCCAGGCTATGCATTTATTGATTTTGATGACACCAGGGACGCAAAAGATGCAATCCATGCCTTAGATGGTATATGAGTTTTGATTTTAGTTCTTGAAGCTATGTCCTTGATGAATATAAGGATAAATTGTCAGCATCTACTTCTCTAGAATGTATATTAGCTAGGCAGTTCAAACTTAAAACTTACGAGAGAGTTTGGTTTGATGCTAGTCGCATTAACCTCATTATGCACTCCTTATCTATAAATGCGTGTAGATCCACTTATATTTTGCCTTTTTGCACTTGTTTGAGTTTTATGTTTATACTTCACTCAACATCTTCTCCTATATATTGTTCGACAGAGAGACTTGAGCTTGTTGGTGCTTACAATTTATAAACGCGTTTACAATGTGCTCTAGTTGATGGTTACAGTTTTGATGCCAAATGAAATGACCAACTCTACAACTGTAAATCAGGCCTTTTAGAATATACTTTCTGTAGTTGAATTAAGTGACTTTTCCATCCCAAAAATATAATGAAAAGCAATGGTCAAGCTTTATCTTAATTGACTTGGGACAGATGGAGGGTTTACATGGTTCCTGTTATTAGCTCTGTTTTATTTTCTGTAGTTTTTTACAATGTTAATGTGTTTCTTATCCTTTCCATTTTTTCCCCTTTTGCTTCCACTCGTCACAGGTAAAAATGGCTGGAGAGTTGAGCTTTCACACAATTCTAGAGGCGGCGGCGGTGGTCGTGGTGGAGGAGGCGGTGGTGGTGGTCGTGGACGAGGTGGTTCTGATTTGAAATGCTATGAGTGTGGTGAGCCTGGTCATTTTGCTCGTGAATGTCGTTTACGTGTTGGTGGAGGAGGAGGAGGAGGGGGAAGGCGTCGTAGCCGTAGTCCAAGATATAGGAGAAGTCCAAGTTATGGCAGGAGGTATGGTCGTTGAGACTATGATTGGTTATATTTATTTTTGGGCTTCCTCTTGTAAACTTACAATAATTAATACTTCTATATTTTTTTGTATATTTTGGTCTTTGGGTTTTTCAATGTTCTTTGCTTGTGATGCCAAAGCAACCACGATTCCATCTTCTTTGAAGAGTCCTAGTTTTGTTATGACTTTTATGTACTTTATTTGAAAGTCCTAACGGAATTAGGACTCTCCAAGAAGATGGATTCGTGGTTGCTTTTGCATGAGTGGGGGGTGGGAGAGGGGTTGATATCACCTCTTTTGAGTTTTGATTGGCATGTTATACTGGCGTTTATATTTTGTACTTCATTTTTTACTTTCAGGAGCTATAGTCCACGTGGTAGATCTCCACCTCCACGTCGTCGTAGCCCCTCACCTCGTGGAAGAAGCTACAGCAGGTCACCACCTCCTTACCGTGCTCGTGAGGAGCTGCCTTATGCTAATGGGTAAAAGTCTTATATGTTACTTGTGTTGAAGTTTTTGCTTCTTCCTGCTTTTGTTTTTTGGGTGGTTACTTTTAATGATATACACCGGCAACGTGGCTCATGTGATTGAGTAAATGCATGCAGAAATGGTGTCAGGGAGCGACGCAGGAGCAGGAGCTGATTTGGGTTGTTTACTATGATGATATGAGATTATGTAGTATGCTTGGACTTCATTCAACTCTGTTTGAGCTGGGTGCTGCGTGCAGCTGCAAACTTGGATTTGGTTAAGTTCTTTTCTTACTGTGTTAATTAGTAATTAGTGATTTTTTATGTTGCGTATAGTGGCAATCTAGTTTAAACTTGAGGATTGGTGGTAGTTACCATTAACTATTTGTTCTTAAGTACATTGCAAGATAGCTGGCTAAGTTTTGTACTGTTTTTCTTGTATCGAGGTGTCTTCATGGTTCTGCTACATTGGTAGTGTGCCTCTTCTGCTTCTGCGTCATTGGTTTACTGCTTCTACACTCCCCTGTGGTTTTGTTGCTCGCTGCCTTCCCCAGGATCTTTAATTTTGAATTATTGTGGATCCCGGCTGGCTTCGTCACTTGCAAAAGCCCTGCTTAGTTGAATCTCAGCAGCATGATGCATCTCCCTCCCCTGCCTGTGGTTTTGTTCCTCCTTTGCTGCCTTACCCAGGATCTTCAATTTGAATTATTGTGGATCCCGGTTGGCTTCGTCACTTGGAAAAGCTTTAGTTGATTGAATCTCGCCAGCATGATGCATCTCCCTCATACGTTAGTGCGACTTCTTTTCTGTTGTTTGCCTGGATAGACAAGCTGCTTGAATCTCCTCTGGCAGGTACAGGCATTTTAGAAGTTGAGGGTTCTCAGGACTTATTTTTTTTATTTATTAATTGGCTTACAATGAGTAGGTATCTAAAAGTATGACGAACATCCGGTCTGTTCCGTCTAAGCCAGGTTGGAGTCGGTGTCGAGCAAGTTGCAATTTCGGGGTTCTGTTGCTTCTTTAGATCACAGTGCTTCAGTTTTGTCCTATTTTCTTTTTATTTTGGTTTTCTTTAGAGGGGGAGGGGAGGGGAGGGCAAGGGGGGGATGGGATGGGAGGATGGTGGTGTTTTTATTGATTGGGAGGTTTCTATCTGCACTCCATTCATATGAGAGTACAATCACCTCGTGTGCTCTCTAAAGCTGGAATACATGGTGTATTTGTGGGATAAAGAGGGCAATTTGTCTAAATATTTTGGGTGTACTAGCTTTCCAAATGTCTGGGAATCTTCTCGGTGCTGCTATCTGTTAGTTGTCTGGTGATCTTCTGAATGATGGTGTTTACGAGTTCAAGTAATGCTAGTGATGAGTTTCATTTGGAGCTGTTTAG